>NC_136009.1:14734458-15034458 GCF_048128805.1 Centroberyx gerrardi
TCACAGAACCAAATCTGATCCACTCAATCCTTGCTGGTAACATTTCCTCGCAGCAGGACAGAGAGCAAATCTAGAGGGAACTCAGAGTATGCGGTTAGGACGTTTATCCATTGTGAATGCAAAGGGGCTCTTTTTGAGGACATTTACAATATTTGTTGGACAAGAATGACTTGCTGTGTGTATTGCAGTAAAATAAGTGTGGTGTGTACTATTTCACTAAATGAGTGATAACTTAATAATAAGATAATGTGATATTGAGACAGATACAGAAATAGGCATAGAATGAGTGGATACTATTCAACTGAGCAGAAATATGTCTGTTTGTTGGGAATAATAAATATCTATCACACAATTAATATAAGTGCATTTCCTATGCGAGTTGTGTTTCAGCTTATTGACCATGGATCTGGAAGAGGCTACTGACTCCCATCTAGTGTTTGAAGGTACATAGTACAATTACTAAAAATTAATGGAATTATTTCTTGGCCACTAAAAGGTTAATCAAATCATGGATCCTTTACTTTAGCTGGTTTTAAATGAAAACAAATGGCTCTGAATATAACCTGCTGAGCCCAGTCTTGAACCTATAGACTATGACTATAATTTCAAATGATTCAAATAATGATAATAATAAAAACGTCTTGCTTACATGAAACTCTGGACCATTTATTGTGTCAGTGTTTGGTGACCTTGTATATGCATGACATTCTCTTTTATCATTTGTGCTCAGGGTTTGGACTTCTCCATGTTTGGAAGAATTATTATTATCATCATTGGAGTTAATTATAGTGATGTGCATGTTATATTCATGGATCTATAATTTAAAAATATACTGAAATTGTTATTCAGTCTTCCTAAAACGTAAATATTACAGCAACTGTACATATTCCTTGTACATAGGGCCTGCATACACTCTCCTCTGTCTGTTGTACCTGCCTGCCCTCTTGTGGACAGAGGATACAAGCATCCAGACCCCAGGCTCTTCTTCACTGAAAGAGAAATACAATCCAGCGTTACATTTGCATACCATGCCTTCAGACATCTTAACTCATATTCGCACATATGTACTTTTCTCACCCAGCTAAGGAAATGGAGACATTACAGAAGCAATCATGAGGGCGACCAACATGTGGACGGACACATATACACACACATGCACAAACAAGCACATACAGTATATCTCTCCTTGGCAGACCGAAGTGTATGAATATAGAGTGAAAACTGTTAAGATATTGGATGTGTGTGGGGGAGCTGAGAGCACCTCTGTGTCTCTGCAGTGTCCTCCCACTCAGTGCGGTGTAAGAGGCAGACGCAGAGCATTTAGTCTATTTCAGTCCCTGGATGTGAGGCCTTTTCTTCACTGTTCTCCCCAAGACCAGAGTGACTCATCCACACTTCTCCACACAATCTGCCTCCTGCAGGCAGCGAGGCAATGCTGCTGGAAGAATCAGACCCTCAATGTGGAAAGCCACTATGGGCAAATCTCTCTCCTATCACTCCAGCCTTTTCTCTACTTCCAAATGCCCCGACACACTCTATAGAACCATCAACTGTCACAGTCTAATCTTGGCTTTACTTTCTGTGCTTTGTTCTATCATGTTTTCCCTGTGTTTCTTATACTGCCTTATCTTCGGGTCATCGTAAACCGCCATCATCAAAGTGGGGAAAGAATAAATGCCAAGGTCCATGAAATTATAATCAGATAATATTTTGTGTTTTGTAGCCAACACAGCAGCACCGAATGCCTACTTTCAGCTTCAGTATGACTTTAGTGATGGTGCCCGGACCAAAGGCGAGTGAAGTTTCAAAACATAAATCTTTGCTCTCAGATTGCTGAGGTAGGTGCCCACATCCTGTGTGAAAACTGAGAGATGATGACGTTAGATGCCTTTTCCTCATCTGCGACGGTCCATATTTTAGTTAGGATAAGAAACCTTGCAGGCACGGGAAAATAAGCGTTCTGTACGGCTGAGACGATCAGGTTAAACCAAGAAAGGGCATTGCTCAAGGGTGATAAAACAATAATAAAAGAAAACTGTTGGGCTGCTAGCTGATAATAACTTACAGGTTTTAACTGGGTTTATAACACTATTATTGAATGATTGAAATCACGGAGGAGTCTAGAATTTACAGGAAGGCTTTGGCAATTGGCCAAAGGCAGACAGGGAACAGTTTTAAATTTTGGCAGCAGCATGATGATTGTTCCTGAGAACGGAGATATCTGATTGGTTAAATGTTGATAGGAGAAACAGTAAATGACAGTTGATAGCATGGGAAAATCTCCTATCATTAGGAGAGAGATGTGTGTAAAATAAAAGTAGTCTTCCTCAATGAACTTTTATTGCCATATCTTTATTTTTGAGAAGGCACATTTCCTCGTTGGGGTTGTGCATATAAAGCACAGCAGAGAGAGCTGATCAAGACAAACAGAAGTGATTGAACGATGAGGATCTCAGTAGCTCTGCTGACTTTCGCCCTCTGCTACCTGTCTGTGGCCTCAGAGGCTCAGGACACTATGCAGCAAGACCAAGCAGGACAGGACATGGAGAAAAGGACTCCTGATGAGGAGCAACCAGCTGGGACAGGCTACATAACAGACAAACAGCAAACCTGCCAGTCTGAACTCATCACTATCCTGAGAGAACTGGAGGCCAGACTGAGAGACAGTGAAAGACAGCTGGAGGAACTGAGGGGAGAGGTCCAAGGTGAGAACAGGGTTATTATAGTTTGGGATTTTCATTCGTTTTTGTATAGTTTTCAATTTGTCTTTCAATTCAGTTAGTTTTCAGTGTGTGGTCTGGTAGTTAATTAATTAATTAATTAATTAATTAATTAATTAAAAAATATATATATTTTTATTTTTTATTTTTTTTACAAATGTTTACTTTTAGTTCAGTTTTAGTATTTTTATGTGTGGTATTTTTTAAAGGTATAATGATATAACTTCAGAACAGGCAGTTTGTATAACAGGTATTGTGTAATACAAACAATAATGGTGGTGTAGTTTGCCTTTAGCAAAAAACTGAAATTAATGAAAATTCTCTTTCTTCTTTTGGACGATATAGTTTTAGTTTAGTTTTAGGCTTTTCACAAAGTCTTGTTTTATTTCTAGTTACTACTGCTTGTTTAACACCTAGTTTTTGTCTTAGTTTTAGTTTAGCCTATAATAACCTTGGGTAAGAATAATATCATACAGTATTATAGTGATTATGTTTGATTGGAATTTAACTGGTGTATAATCCAGTGTATCTCCATGTTTGTGGATATATGTGTATTTTTGTGTAATCCCTTAACAGGTAAAGGGGTGGCATTTGGAGCATCTATTGGTAATGTTGGACATACTGGACCTTTCAACACTGAGATCACACTAACCTACAAGAATGTCTACACCAACACTGGGGCTTACAACCCTCACACAGGTACATTTACTGGCTACCACATTGAAAGATACCCTAATTATTTACCAAAATGAATAAACTTTATCATTTTACGTGAAATAGATACTGAGGTTTTGCTGATGACAAACTCTCTCTGTTGATATTCCACAGGTATTTTCACAGCTCCAGTGAAAGGAGTCTATTACTTCAGCTTCTCGGGCCATAATGTATCTTCTAGACCAATGGGGCTGCGGCTGATGAAGAATGGAGTGCAGATGGTTACTGTGTACAACCATGCAGCTGGAAACCGCTATGAGACGGCAACCAATGGCATAACTCTACAGCTTGAAGTGAGAGACCAGGTGTACATGAGGCTCAGGGCAAACACCTGGATTTATGATAATTCTAATAACCACAGCACCTTCATTGGTCATTTGTTATTCCCTCTGTAAGGGAAGGGAAGCTCAAATAAGCAGCAGTAAAAAGAGAATTTACCTATGAAAATCAATGATCACATATTATTAAAGGAATGGAGATTCAAATCAATGTAATTATCCCATACTTATCAATCAATTAAGGATGTACAGTAGATTTTAGCTCTGGAGACAGTTAAACTTACCATATCCATATTCCTCCTTAGAAGAAGCTAATGAATTATTGTTGTAAACTGAGTTGCAGTTCAAATTTTCCATAAAACATAGCATTTAATATGCCTGTTACTATGCCTCTTTTTTTCTATATTGTCAAGAGTTTGTTTGTTTGTTTGTTTATTAAAGTCGAGATGAAACGGCATTTCGAGAGTATCTAACTTCCGTATCGTGACGTATTTCCGAGTGAAACAGGAAAGACAGGCGGGACATAACGTTGGGAGGAATTTGATTTGAACGTTGAAAAGTGGGTGTGCTGTTGCTAGCTAGCTAACTAATGAATCTTAGCCTCTTAGCTCTGTGCGCTAAAAGTTGAAGATTGATTGATGGGTGGATGTCATGATATTATTGGTTGAAATTAGTTACGGGCATGCTTACTTAAGCACACGGCATATTTTGTTTTACAGGAAGAAAACATGATTGAATTTTGATATAAGAATACAATGAAATTGATTTTTGGTATTTTTTTTGGCATATATTGTTAAATAGGTGCACAGTATGACCGGGGATGTGATCTAAAAGGGTTAAAAAGGCATTTTTCATTTCATCTCGTCTTTAAGATCCCCATTAGCTTTTGCATAGCAGCAGCTATTCTTCCTGGGGTCCACATAATTTACATGGTGACAATACAAAAATACACATTCACACTACTCATTACAATACACTAACATAACACATCATAATGCACATCTACTGCAACTAAAACAATAACAGTTGACACAATTTAAATAACACAAATACACTGCAAATAGACAATGAAAACAGACAGGCTCCGACTGAATCCATCATGATCTAATAGATAAATATCATCATTTAACATAACATGCCCATCGAACCCTTACACAAATAGCATCATTTAACATAGAATGCCCATGGAACTCTTACACACCAACGAATACTTATTAATTACCAAAATTCCTTTTTAAGTAATGATATTTAAGCTTTTTTTTAAAACCATATATATTATTTTGTTGTGTAATATGATTTGGAAGTGAATTCCATTCTTGCATTGCTCTGTATATTACTGTACGTTGAACTGCTGTGGTCTTGGATTTTGGCAAAGTAAAACAACCTCCAGCAGCGTGCCTTGTTAAATAATTATGTGTATCTGAACTAAAGGATAATTTTTTGTAAAAAATAAATGGCGTCTTTGTTGTTATGACATTCCTAATGAAAACCATTAATAAGTACAGTAACCTATTTTTCACTTCCAACAAAGAGAGACATTCATGCATTTTAGCAACATTTGTTGCAACATTTGCTCAACCCACAAGAAAGGGCGACACATGCTGCTTTATTCTGGACCATGTTGCAATTTTCTTATATTACCTAATGAAGTATTGGACCAAACTACTGAACAATAATCCAGATGAGACAAAACCAAAGATTGAATTACTTGTTTGATAGTTTGTTGTGTCAGATATTTTGCACATCTCTTGATTACAGACAAAATGTTTCCAATTTTCGTTTCCACTCTCTGTATGTGTTTGTCCCATGATAATTTATTGTCTATGATAACTCCCAAAAGTTTGGCTTCTTCCACCTGCTTTATTAACATATTATTTATACTAAGATCAAGCTTTGGTTTTGAACATAAAGAATAGTTTGTTCCAATTACAACACTGGTTGTTTTAGACACATTTAAGAAGGTTTATTACTATTGATTCAATCAACAACCAACTTCATCTCCTGACTTAGATCTGTATTTAAATCACTAATAGTTGCTTCCGCTAGATATATTGTGGAGTCATCAGCATACATTGAGATATGAGCCTTTTTTAATACTAAAGGAAGATCATTAGTAAAAATTGTGTACAGGAATGGCCCAAGACAACTTTCTTGAGGCACTCCATGTTTCACATGTTTAACATCTGAATCACTTCCATTAAAGTACACCATTTGCTTTCTATCACTCAAATAACTATTTATCCATAATAAAGCAGACTGAGAAAAACCATAACATTTTAATTCCATTCCAAGTTCCATTATCTTGCTCAAAATTGGTAATAAACTTATAGGTTGACTATTGGATTCAGAAAACGGTAACTTTTTATTTTTTGGTATTGGCACTACTTTGGATATTTTCCATGCTTGTGGACACTTATTTTCATTGAAACATTGATTATTAATATGTGTGACCATCGGAGCAATTAGTGAAGCTATGGGCTTGAGCAGCTTTCCATCAAGATCGTCAACCCCAGGTGGTTTATTCTTAAGTCATTAACATTAATTCAACTTTCGCGACACTAACTTTCTTAAATTCGAAGCTACACTTTTTGCCTTCCATAAACTGATCTATTAATATATATGATAAATCTGTATTCTTTGGCTGTACTGTGCTTCTTAACTTATCTATCTTGGTTATGAACTAACTATTTAGATGATTTGCTGTGTCTTTTGGTTTAGTTAAAAATTCTCCTCCAGTTTCTAAATAAGATGGGCTGGACTTAGTATTTCCTTTCAATAGATAACTCAAAGTATTCCATAATTGTTTACTATCATGTTTAATTTCATTGATTCTATTGTCGTAATACAGTTTCTTTTTCTTCTTATTTACTTTAGTAACAAAATTCCTTAGTTTGCAATACAATTGCCAATCCGATTTAAGGCTCGATGAAATTGCTGTTAATTTTGCTTGATCCCTTTCCATCATACGTTCTTTTAATTCCTTATCCAACCATGGAGTATTGACGTTTCTAACCGTAAACTTCTTTAATGGTGCATGATAGCCTACAATTGTCATTAAAATTCCTTTAAAAACCTGAAATGCTTCCTCTGGATCTTTTTCTAAGAACACCTTTGACCAGTTAGCATTTATAACATCTTCCTCATATTTGGCCTGATTAAAACTCTTAAATGATCTTTTCCTGATTACTTTTGAACTAGGCTTAGGAACTTTTGTTTTCCTCACAATTGCAATGAGATTATGGTCACTACAGCCAATTGGCACAGATATGGATTTAGAGCAAACCTCTGGTATATTTATATAAATGTGATCAAAACAAGTAGCTACTCGAGTGCCATCAGTCTTTAAACATATTCTAGTAGGTTTATTAATGACCTGTGATAATCCACAAGCTGCACATGTACTCATTAGTTTCATTTTCATTGGACAACAAAAGGAGTTCCAGTCAATGCTTAAGTCACCCATAAAATATATTTCATGACTTGTACTACTAGCATGATCCAACATGTTACAAATTTTGTCTAAATACCAACTGTTAGCACTAGGGGGTCTATAACAACATCCTATTAATATCAGCTTCAGATGTTTCAAACAAACTTGTAGCCAGAGTGCTTCCATATCTGATGACATTAGATCCTGCCTAACTTTAACAGGTATATGACTTTGAATATAACAAGCAACCCCTCCTCCATATGCATTCCTGTCTTTTCTGAAAATATTATATCCATGTATCATCAGTAATGTATCCTCAAATGTAGAATCTAAATGGGTCTCTGATACTGCCAATATGTGTAAATTATTTAATAATAGTACATCTGCTACTTCAGTTAATTTATTCCTGATACTAGATATGTTTATATGGGCAATTTTAAGACCTTTCTTGGGCAGTTTATGTGACATTTACCTAAATTTATGTTTTTCATTTTGTTTCATTTTGATAAACTCAGTATCGGAGCAACACCAATTACACTTTGCAACTGCATTTAAACACATACACATACATACACACACATACACAAATTCACACATAATTTGTTGTATTGCCACTATAGCTGTCTCGATTGCAATCCTAAGTAAGCTGAACTCCTTTATAGGGTCTTCTTTCTTCTTATTTGACTCAGTGACTCTAAACCTGTTGTAAAGTAGGCCTAAATTAAATAGTCTTTAGAGTTGTGTTCTTTAATTTGTAACAAAAAATCCTTCTCTGGTATAAACACTGTAAAAACAACATCACTGTTTTAGTAAAGAAAAGTGTGTTTTCATAATCAGATCAACAGTCATATCAGCGATCACATCACAGAGCCACACTTTATTTCAGTACACAATGTCAGTCCTTAAAACTGCTTTTGTCAATAGCCTTGTGGACCAGTAGACAATAGCAGATGAACTGCAAATACAATCTGATGTGAAAATCATCCTTTAAATACAAGGGTGTTCAAGTCCACAGGCTGCTATCAACAAGAATGTTTCCTCCCTCTTACCTCTCTCCCCATTGTCACATACTAACCTACAGTGGCCAACTATTCATTGGCTAATTCCTCTTAAAGGTCACAGCGTGATAGGAATGAGCAAGCACGCAAGCCAGCTTGACCTTCCATATGCTCACTATAGGAAAAGCCCATTAGGGTCATTGTGAGGGGACTGGAGAAGTGGGTAAATGTGTCACTGTATGCTAACCATGGAAATACCATCATGTCCTCAGAGACGGTCCATATTTTAGTTAGGATAAGAAACCTTGCAGGCACGGGAAAATAACCGTTCTGTATGGCTGAGAGGATCAGTTTAAACAAAGAAAGGCCACTGCTCAAGGGTGATAAAACAATAATAAAAGAAAACTGTTGGGCTGCTAGCTGATAATAACTTACAGGTTATTAACTGGGTTTATAACACTATTTCAATCACCATGATAGACTAACTGAAGGTTGAATGACAAGGTTTTACAGAATGAATTAAATTACAGAATAGTCTAGAATTTACTGGAAGGCTTCGGCAATTGGCCAAAGGCAGACAAGCAAGGATTTTTACATTTTGGCAGCAGCATGATGATTGTTTCTGAGAATGCGTGGAGAGATCTGGTTGATTAAGTTTTTAAGAAGCAGGAAGAAGGAAATGAGTCCCCTATAATTACTAGGGCAGGTAAGAAAGGTATAGACTTCCTGATTTTTGCCATAACTTCATTTTTCATTTTTGAGAAGGCACATTTCCTCGTTGGGGTTGTGCATATAAAGCACAGCAGAGAGAGCTGATCAAGACAAACAGAAGTGATTGAACGATGAGGATCTCAGTAGCTCTGCTGACTTTCGCCCTCTGCTACCTGTCTGTGGCCTCAGAGGCTCAGGACACTATGCAGCAAGACCAAGCAGGACAGGACATAGAGAAAAGGACTGCTGGGACGTCAGACTGGGAAACCTGCCAGTCTAACATCTGCACTATCCAGAGAGAACTGGAGGCCAGACTGAGACAGGTGGAGGAACTGATGGGAGGTAAGAACAGGGTTATTATAATTTTGTGATTTTTCATTAGTTTTTGTATAGTTTTCAATTTGTATTTCAAATCAATTTGTATTTCAAATTTCATTTTAGTTAGTTTACAGTGTGGGTCTGGTAGTTTTATTTATTTCATTACATTTTTTGTTATTTATTATTATTATTATTATTAGGGGTCCAAGCATGTAGTGCTGGGAACCCTATTGTTTTTGTTCAACAAAAATATAAACGCAACACTTTTGTTTTTGCTCCCATTTTTCATGAGTTGAAATAAAAGATCTAAGACTTTTTCTATGCACACAAAAGGCTTATTTCTCTCAAATTTTGTTCACAAATTTGTTTAAATCCGTGTTAGTATGCACTCCTCCTTTGCCAAGATAATATAGCATATCAAGATGCTGATTAAACAGCATGATAATTGCACAGGTGTGCCTTGGGCTGGTCACAATAAAAGGCCACTCTAAAATGTGCAGTTTTATCACACAACACAATGCCACAGATGTCGCAAGTTTTGAGGGAGCGTGCAATTGGCATGCTGACTGCAGGAATGTCCACCAGAGCTGTTGCCCATGAATTGAATGTTCATTTCACTACCATAAGCCGTCTCCAATGTCGTTTCCGAGAATTTGGCAGTACATCCAACCGGCCTCACAACCGCAGACCACGTGTAACCACGCCAGCCCAGGACCTCTACATCCGGCTTCTTCACCTGCGAGATCGTCTGAGACCAGCCACCCGGACAGCTGATGCAACAGTTGGTTTGCAAAACCAAAGAATTTCTGCACAAACTGTTAGAAACTGTCTCAGGGAAGCTCATCTGCGTGCTCGTCGTCCTCACCAGGGTCTTGACCTGACTGCAGTTCGTCGTCGTAACTGACTTAAGTGGGCAAATGCTCACCTTCGATGGCGTCTGGCACTTTGGAGAAGTGTTCTCTTCTCAGATGAATCCCGGTTTTCACTGTACCGGGCAGATGGCAGACAGCGTGTATGGCGTCGTGTGGGCGAGCGGTTTGCTGATGTCAACGTTGTGAACAGAGTGCCCCATGGTGGCGGTGGGGTTATGGTATGGGCAGGCATAGGCTACGGACAACGAACACAGGTGCATTTTATTGATGGCAATTTGCACAGAGATACCGTGATGAGATCGTGAGGCCCATTGTCGTTCCATTCATCCACCGTCATCACCTCATGTTGCAGCATGATAATGCACGGCCCCATGTTGCAAGGATCTGTACACAATTCCTGGAAGCTGAAAACATTCCAGTTCTTGCATGGCCTGCATACTCACCATACATGTCACCCATTGAGCATGTTTGGGATGCTCTGGATCGGCATGTACGACAACGTGTTCCAATTCCTGCCGATATCCAGCAACTTCGCACAGCCATTGAAGAGGAGTGGACCAACATTCCACAGGCCACAATCAACAACCTGATCAACTCTATGCGAAGGAGATGTGTCGCACTGCATGAGGCAAATGGTGGTCACACCAGATACTGACTGGTTTTCAAAAAATGCATATCTGTAGCCCTAGTCATGTGAGATCCATAGTTCAGTGCCTAATAAATGTCTTTTTTCAAGATAAAACTGCACATTTTAGAGTGGCCTTTTATTGTGACCAGCCCAAGGCACACCTGTGCAATTATCATGCTGTTTAATCAGCATCTTGATATGCCACACCTGTCAGGTGGATGGATTATCTTGGCAAAGGAGAAGTGCTCACTAACACGGATTTAAACAAATTTGTGAACAAAATTTGAGAGAAATAAGCCTTTTGTGTGCATAGAAAAAGAGATCTTTTATTTCAACTCATGAAAAATGGGAGCAAAAACAAAAGTGTTGCATTTATATTTTTGTTCAGTATATTATTTTTCGAATTCTGCCATAGAACGGTATGCAGCTCAGAAACTACAAGAGCTACAGCTCCCAAACTTGGCAGATAGGTTCGAAGTCTCCCCCACTACTCAGGCAAAAAAAATTACACCAATTGACCTGATGGTGGCACTATAACAGCCCATTTTGCGTGTTGGTCCATAACTTCTGAACCGTAAGCCATAGAATCAAATTTCTGTGTTCCCTGGATTCCTTGGCTCCTTCCGCTTCTACTCATATAGGCCCCGCCCATTTCCGCCTAACTAGATTTTCCGCCATTTTGGATTTTGTCCAAAACTGTTTTTTCGCTACTCCTCCTACAAATTTTGTCCAATCTTCACCAAACTTACCACACAGCATATCTGGACTGTCCTGCACAATAATCATCGAGCAGTTTTTTTGATATTTCACACCGTTTTGATATAATTGACTTCCAAAGTTTGGTCAAATGTTGTGGGCGGGGCCTATTTTATCAAAAACGCCATAACTCAAAAACGCATTGTCCTATGTTAACCAAACTTGGTACACGTGTGCAGGTATGTACTCTGACGTCATGTGCCAAAGCTGGTGTCATTGTGGCCATAGGGGGCGCTACAGCAACGTTTTAGATTTTAAATGGCCATAACTCGGTGGTTGTAAATCATGGAAACACAATTCCTTTATTGCTGGATTCCTTGGGTCAGGCCACATCTATCCATGGGGGCCCCGCCCATTTCCGCCCTCAAGGTTTTCCGCCATTTTTAATTTTGTCCAAAAGTGTTTTTTCGCTACTCCTAATACAAATTTTGTCCAATCTTCACCAAATTTGGCACACAGCATGTCTGGACTGTCCTGCACAAAAATCATTGAGCAGTTTTTTGATATTCCACACCGTTTTGATATAATTGGCTTTCAACATTTGTAGGCGGAGCCTAATATCCCCAAATTGCCATAACTCAAGAATGCTTTGGTCTGCCTCGACCAAATCCGGTACACCTGTGTAAGGTTCAACTCTAAGGTAGCATGAGAAATTTGGTGACATTTCTCCCATAGGTGGCGCTATGGCAACATCATGACTTTAAATGCCCATACACATACATTGTATTTATATCTCAGTCATTGAGTAGAGTACAAACTTCATTCAAATGTCAAAATGCTCTGTGTGCCACAGGGATCACACTTGCACAATGGTCCACATTGACACATTGACCTCAGAGGCCCCAGAGGTCACCAGGTGCTTGGACCCCGTCATTGCCGCCTGCGGCTATATTTATTATTATTTATTTATTTATTTATTTTACAAATGTTTAGTTTTAGTTCAAATTTTATTTAGTTTCAGTTCTAGTTGTAGTATTTTTGGTATGTGTGGTATTTTTCCCACAGCGCAGCTGAGGGCATCACCAGGCAAATTCAGGTCAGGCAGTCAGTCAGGTAACACTTAGTGAGATGATGCACTTTGTCAGATGGCCTCTAGAGGGCGTTTTTGACTGTGGCTGACAGTGTTTCCCATACAGAGGCACAAAATAAAAAGTTGGTCACTATAGAAATGGATCTAAATCGATCTGATGTGCGCATCACGTCATGTCTGTAATTTGGAGATGTACAGACAGCAGACCAGCAGCATTGAACTCAATCCACAGAGTCTCCCGGTGTGAAAACAAAAATGAAACTTAACATTCCACAGTTAATAACAGGGATTGGTAGACAGTAACTTGTCTTCGCTGCCCTACAAACTTTAACAGTAGGTGACTTGAACGTTACTTTGTGGTTTATAAGTAACGTTAGTGGAATTAGGTACCTGTATAGCAGGTATTGTGTAATACATACAATAATCATGGTGTTTTTTTGTTTTTTTTACCCTGCACATTAACAAAAAGACAAAAACTAAAAACATTTCACCTGTAATTTCATTTTATTTTAGTTAATTTAAATTTACTAGTAGACAACATAGTTTTAGTTCATTTTTAGACTTTTCAGAAAGTCTTGTTTTTATTTCTAGTTGGCTTACGACAATGTTTTTTAACACCTAGCTTTTGTTTTAGTTTTAGTTTACTATAATAACCTTGGGTAAGAATAATATCATACAGTGTTATAGTGATTATGTTTCCTCTGGTGTATAATCCAGTGTATCTCCATGTTTGTTGATATGTGTTTTTTTTATGTAATCCCTTAACAGGTAAAGGGGTGGCATTTGGAGCATCTATTGGTAATGTTGGACATACTGGACCTTTCAACACTGAGATCACACTAACCTACAAGAATGTCTACACCAACACTGGGGCTTACAACCCTCACACAGGTACATTTACTGCAAAATGATAAAGTCAGGACCATTTCTAGCTTGTTGGGGGCCCTATGCAAAATCTTGTTTGGGGGCCCCCCCCCGCTATTTCAAGCACTCATGAATACACATCAAATCTGCATCGACACAAATTCCATATGCATATAAATCAGACCGAATGCTGCATTTTTCACATAAAAAACTTTTTTTTATTTCAGGAACTTAGTTGCATTGTTAAGACATCAAAATCAAAACAAACATGCAAATTGTAAATACTGAACAAATAAAATGACACTAGCATCAGGATAAAAGTGCAAATGACAAATAACAATCCAATAATATATAGCCTATGCAAAATAATTTCACAAATTAGACAAGAGGTACTTGCATCTAGTGTTTGTTGGGTCTGCTGAGGAAGATGATGATGGACCTGGAGTCCCCTGACAAGCAGAGAGGTCTGGCTGTGCTGAGGCTGGTCCTCCAAAGTATTTCAGAAGTGCTCCTGCAGAGACATAACGTTTCTAGGCGAATCAACATATTTTATCATAATTATTACTCATATTGTAATACTGTTGAAATCCAAAGCCTGTTCGTTGGTAAAATTACATTAGTGACTTGTAACTGGAAGAATAGTGACTAGTCATTAGAAAATAAGCACTAGTGCCTAATTTAGTGCATTTTAAGGATTAAATGTTAAAACGGCCTGCCATAGTTACTGTAGTTTAAAAATTCCCCCTTAAGTAGCTTTAAAAATACCTTTTCCATACTGTAGGACAATGTTATACAGGCCTACATATTCTGTATCTGCTCATTCCAATGCATCATTGAAGTGAGTGAAATATTCAAACCCAAAACGCCATTTTTGTATGGCTGCGCCATTACATCAAATGGAAAGTGTCACGGGGATATCCCGTGCCCTCTAGAAAGTAAGATGCAAACGCACACACACAACGCTGCATAGCCACTTCTAATTACATCTTGCCGGCATAGAGGTGTCCGTGTTGCCGTGTTATCGCTGCGTTTGCTCTCTCTCTCTCTCTTTTTGTTTGTGATGTCGGAGGCCGCCGATAGTAGTATAGAGAGCCTAAGTCCCTCCCCTTCCGCTGTCCCCCATGGGACCTTATTTCGGAAAAAATATGTACAGTAGTCAACAGCGAGAGACAAATAATTGTTTGATCCCGTTTGAATTGTGCCATGAATTACACATATGTTTTGTCAATTTAAAAGATAATTTTGCAAGTCAAGAAAGTCGCAGTTTGTCGTAAAACTGTTGAAGTATAAGACTGTGAAAATACGTAATTAGAAAGACTACACACCCAAAAGTCGCGTAAGTGATGTCATAACTTTCTCTCTCCACAAGCTACCCAGAGCCACTGAAGCTAAGTCCCTCTCAGATAGCAGTAGTATTATACAGAACCTGGAAGGTAGACAGTAAGAACAGAACTGGTTTAGGATAGTTTTAGTACAGTGGGGGCTAACGTTAACGCGATGCTTGTGTGTTTCGTATGTTTCGTTCCATGTTGGTGTTGGTGACGTATATTGTGCGAGACGAGAGATGTAGTTCACTGAGCGGTTTCACACAAAACTAAACGTTACTTTACTGTTTTACGACAAACTGCGACTTTCTTGACTTGCAAAATTATCTTTTAAATTGACAAAACATCATATGTGTAATTCATGGCACAATTCAAACGGGATCAAACAATTATTTGTCTCTCGCCGTTGACTACCATACATATTTTTTCCGAAATAAGGTCCCATGGGGGACAGCGGAAGGGGAGGGACTTAGGCTCTCTATTGGTAGAGTTAATACATAGTGACACAGTCGTAGTTTTACTCATTTACACAAAACATTGCAGTGTAAATAAAAGGACAAAAGACGTATAGTCTTTGCAATTAAATGTATATTTATTAATGTACTTTTCACAAATGAATTATTTGTCACCTGTCTTCTGTGCTGCACTGGACGATCCTCTGTTTTAGACCCGGAAAACCCGAGGCGGAGCGTTCCACTTCCTTTTCTGGAGGGGGTTTCCGGGGGATCGGACCAAGTGTGGTAAAGTGGCAGGGGTGTTTAATTGTGGGTTTGTTGGAAAGTTATTTTAATACTTTTGAGTGGAACAATTGTTTTGGAAATGTCTAAATGACCTTTATTATTGTTGAATTTAGTATTGTGGAGTTATATGAACCAGGTAACTAATGCTAGGAGATAATTGATTACCAAATACTAATTGATGTTTCTTGGTAGGAGCCAGCTACTATATAAAGGTGGAGGCTGGAGCTCCTTAGGAGAGTATAGCAGACCTTGCTGTCATCTGCAGAGGGCCCTTATCTAAGGAGCATTGCCTATAGTGCAGATTCGATTTATAAGTATATCCTTTATTTTGCCTTGTATATTTTTCTTCGTTTTGTCTATTTTTTTTGCAAGTTGTATTTTTTCCTTTTTTCTTCAATTGGCCAAATTTTTGTCTGCACTGTATATAAACTGCATGGGACTGCACTGCTTGTAAATAAAACACCTGGACTGATGAACAGAACCATCTCTTTTGTGCCTCAGCCAATCGGCCAACCTTACAGAAAGATCCAGATGTCTTGTGCATCATTTTATACATATTTCCCTGTAATTCAGCATGACATATTTGGTATAATTGGAAACCTTGGGATCTTGAGTAGGCTGTGAAACGTGTGTTTGTAATGATAATCCCGCATGAGGGTCCTTAATCCCCCCTCCCGTTAACAACCACCGCCATAACTAAATTGTCAACTTGTGGGAAACACTTATTAAATGCGAGCTGTTTGGATGATTATATACATGCCGAATTTACCAGAACACCCTATCAGTTAGTAACAAAGTCTCACGTCATATTTTCATGTGCGTTTTTTAGCCGATAAGTAATGCAGAAACAAATTGCCAGATGTTTGAACAGACCTTCGCCTACCGCTCTCCCCTCACGGTGCGCAGAGGCGGTAGCCGTGCCGATAATTCTGACCATAAAGCGAGTATGCACATGTGGTCAGATGCGGTTCAATAATACCATGATACCATAGATCACGTTAGCTAGCCTAGCCAGCTCTGAAAACAAAATGCGTGTTACTAGGGTTAGCAAGCTAGCTAGGTCTAAATAGCTGGCTCGTATTATAGGTAGTAAACCTAACGTTACATAGCTAACGTTAGCTATCCAGTGGTTCAGGTAACTTTACACCGATCGCTGACTGGTAGAAATACATTGCCCATAAAAACAGGTTATACGTTTAATTAATATGTCTTACCTCTGCTCTGCAAGCGTTGTTTTCCCTCTGCTTTCTTCCGTTTTCTTTTTTAATTTCCCGAAGGATACGTCCTTTTGGACGCCATAGTATCGGTGAGATACTGGAATAGTAATCTGTCCGAAGGCCATCAACAACATAGTAACGTTACGTCAATACGTGAGAATCTGATGCTGACTTTGAAATTGGTTTGCTTGTAAGGCAAAGAGCTCTCGAAAGAATAGCTGCTTTTTGATCTATCTAGCATACAATAGATGCATTTTATTTTCGCCATTATGTGCTTATAATGTATGTAAGAAGGGACTATAGGACATTACAGCTGTCAGTCACAACGGAAGCCCGCCCCCTTGTGCTACGTGATACCTAGAGCCAGTTTTGGATAAGCGCTGGAGAAGCAGGCAGGAGGGGTCGCTAATAACTGCGCTTCACGACCTCATAACCAGGACTGTGGGGCGGGGGTTGTGTTGGCTCTCTTAGTGTGCGTCATTGAACTACAGTGAGTACAGTTCTATGAGTAATATAAGATGCTGTTAGTATCTACGCTATATTATTCTGTTTGGAGGTTCTTCATTTAGCATTAGCCATTAGCGAGCTTCAGGCATGGTTATCTTAGTAAGCTAATTCCTTTCACCAATGTGTTGAAGGTAACGTTGTATTTACTATGTTTAGGCTACATAACTGGTTGGACGTTGTTGGAGTAATTAGTCTACTGTAAGCATGTTTCTGTAATCGGAGATCGTGAGTGCATATACTTAGTGCACATACTTAATTGGATAATTGCACTGCATGTGGATAATTAGTGTATCTTTCACTGTGGTAGCCAAAATGGAAAGTGAAATAGATACTTAAAATGTTTGCTGATGACAAACTCTCTCTGTTGATATTCCACAGGTATTTTCACAGCTCCAGTGAAAGGAGTCTATTACTTCAGCTTCTCGGGCCATAATTTGTCTTCTAGACCAATGGGGCTGCGGCTGATGAAGAATGGAGCGCAGATGGTTACTGTGTACAACCATGCAGCTGGAAACCGCTGGGAGACGGCAACCAATGGCATAACTCTACAGCTTGAAGTGAGAGACCAGGTGTACATGAGGCTCAGGGCAAACACCTGGATTTATGATAATGACAATGACCACAGCACCTTCATTGGTCATTTGTTATTCCCTCTGTAAGGGAAGGGAAGCTCAAATAAGCAGCAGTAAAAAGAGAATTTACCTATGAAAATCAATGATCACATATTATTAAAGGAATGGAGATTCAAATCAATGTAATTATCTCATGCTTATCAATCAATTAAGGATATTAATTTTAGCTCTGGAGACAGTTAAACTTTCTGTATCCATATTCCTCCTCAGAAGAAGCTAATGAATTATTGTTTTAAACTGAGTTGCAGTTTTTATTTTCTGTTCTTTTTATTTTCCATAAAGCATAGCATTTAATATGCCTGCTACTGTGCCTCTTTTTTTCTATACTGTCATGGGTAAATTCAAGTGTGTTTTCATGATCAGATCAACAGTCATATCAGCGATCACATCACAGAGCCACACTTTATTTCAGTACAGATACATATTTATTTCAGTACACAGTGTCAGTCCTTAAAACTGCGTTTGTCAATAGCCTTGCGGACCAGTAGACAATAGCAGATGAACTGCAAATACAATCTGATGTGAAAATCATCCTACATGGATGATACCTCCTATACATGGATGTTCAAGTCCACAGGCTGCTATCAACAAGAATGTCTCCTCCCTCTTACCTCCCTCCCCATTGTCACATAGTAACCTACAGTGGCCATCTCAACTAAAGTGATGAGCAAGCACGCAAGCCAGCTTGACCTTCCATATGCTCACTATAGGAAAAGCCCATTAGGGTCATTGTGAGGGGACTGGAGAAGTGGGTAAATGTGCCACTGTATGCTAACCATGGAAATACCATCATGTCCTCAAAGAATCAGCAGAATGCCTTCTAAACTTAGACTTATGTGGAGTAACGAAGGTTTTTTCCATATAGGGATACATCCTCTTTCCTCTGCAGTTACAGACGCTATGATTGCAAAACCCTAATCATGCTTTGCATACAGGAAATAAGCTGATAAAAGTCTTACTTCCACATTTTCTCACATGGTAACCCTGTTCTCGGTCTTGGGGTCAGAATTAATAACAATACTAGAGGCTTAATAACCCTTCGGGAATCTGCAATGAGATGTTTATAGAGGAGGTGGGTTGGGAAGAGGCAGATGCAATGGTTGGAAGTTGATGTTTTGAGCGAAGGACCTGCGTAACCAGAAGAGATGAGATGATTTCTCTTTCATTCTGAGGCTGTCTGTCCAAACAGCTCATAGATAACCAGCCGTGACAACTAAGTTAGTGTCATATGATCCTGCTGGCTTCTTGGCTCAAATCAAATTACACAGAGCCATCGCATGCACCACGGCCACACAAATGAAATCTATTCATCTTTTTTCCATTCTCTCTCTCTCCTCCTTTTCCTATACAACGCTTCACTCTGACTTTGATTTTTGTTGTTAAAGTGTGTGATCTTTGGCCTAGGATGAAAAGAATAACAAGACTACTTAAGAGTATGATGAGACTGGGGTCATGTCCTGTGTCATGGATTCCTGGGGGAGGACAGGCTGTGAGGCCACTTCCCTGACAGTGTACCATCTTTCTACATGGTTAAGAGGAACTGTGTGTCTGTTGCAACACTTTACAGATCTGAGGTGAAGTTACCGCAAGTCAGGAAGTGCCCCACTCATCCACCCTTCCTTTCCTCCACTCTAAAAAAACACAACACAATAAGGGTAGAGCCTCAAGCACTAATGTTAACGTGTTACATGTTATAGGCATAGAGGCAAAATGGCTGAAGACTAAATGGCTAAAAGGTTAAGGGTTGCAGATAAGCTGAATGGCAAATTGGCTTTGGATAATTGGTGTACATGTATTGTACTGCCTCAGGCAGTTCATAGAATTCAGGATATGGCAGTAGAGTTTCTCTAATATTGCAATAAGCAGAACATATTATACTCCAGGCCCTGGGGTGTAGTAATATGGCGGCAATAATGTAATAATATTGTAACTATATGTTTTACAGTTAGAGTAGTATGGTCAAAATCCTAATTGCTCAATTTTTGCAACCGCAGGAAGTTCAGCAGCTTTTTGCTATCACAGAATGGGAATTAAGGCATGCGTATTTCCAAAAATTAGCAATAACCAACAACACAGGAAGAAGGCAGGCTGCATGTGTAGTGCCCAGATGAATGGACCTCTCACTAAACATATTTAGGGATGTGGCAGTTTTCATGAGGTGATACGCAATCCAGGTCAGACCAAATTCATGCAAGAAGACATGCTTTTGCTGATTTCGGAGGATGGAGTAATCAGAGATTGGCTTGCATGTGATAATTACCCCTTGCCTCTCATTCACTTCACAATGTCCTTATACCAAGCTGACAGTACACTGCTTGGTGTCACCAAGATTAACCACTGGTGCTGGTAAAGGCGAGGGGCTAACATATTCCTATATAGCCTCTTACATCAGCAATGCATCACTGATGGGATTTTTCTAGATGCGGAGATATACGGGGGTTATGATGTATATGGTACTATATGTCTATACAGTATATAGAGCATGTCATCATGCATTAGACAGAATGTGAGGGTTACTGGATTCATCCAGGAAGCTCCACCATGCTGATGCACACGCCAAGTCACGTGACTGAAGCCCTGCAGGCGTGGAACCCATGTGAGATTCATGGCCTGATGGAAATTCTTGTGAGGAGGAAGATACAGAGATTAATACTCCTTAACCTTTGTTTTTCTCTCTCCGTCCTGCTAACAGACTTAACATTCTTGTATACTATGCCTACATCACAAAATAAATGTGCAGAACATGTTGTCATTAGGGTACCACTCCATTGTACAGCATCCCCTCTCCCTCCCCCACATTATGACCTTATATGGTATCTTTATGTAAAGCCCTGTTTTTTCAAGGGACAAAGGTGCTAAACAGTATCAAATACTGATTTATTGGCTCATATAACAGTGGAACCACTTTTGATGGAACATATAAATACCAACTTTTTAAAGATATTTTACGACCCATTTACAAATGGCACCACACAGCACCATCTGAGACAAATGCTATATTATTCCCTTTAATTCCCTTTTAGTCTGCTGACGACCTATTGCACAATCACTGAACCACAACCCATAAATTTAGAACTAATAGGGACTCGGCATAAGAACATTAGGCTACTTACCCACCCTAGGTACTCAATTCCGGTCCTCGAGGGCTGGTGTGCTGCAGGTTTTTGTTCCAGGTAGATACAGACCAGGTGTGGCTCATTAACCACCAGGGAGGAACAAAAACCCACAAGACACCGGACCTTGAGGACCGAAATTGAGTACTAGTGGACCACTTGGTTCTATAAGGAACCACTAGATCAGGTTGTCAAACCATGTGCCATGGAGGGTCCAGACTATGCAGGTTTTTGTTCCAACCAAAAGATTACACCAGGTGCAGGTGATTTCACTGCTTAGCTCACCTTTAGCCAGAGAGGAGGGAACCAATCAGTGAAACCACTGTAGCGATCGGTTGCACCTGGGATGCAAGGAGAACCAGGTGAACACAGTTAACTACCTGGTAGGATAGAAGACCAGCAGTGTTCTAGGTCCAGGACCAGGATTGAGAAGCACTGCCTTAGAGCGTCTTCAAATTGCGATGGTTTTCTAAAGCACCATTTTGCCATATCTGCGTGTTATCAGCTTGTTTTGTTGTCTGTTCCATTGTCATGTTAATGCTGAGTGTTTGCCAAGCCATCGCTGAACACTGGAAAAAATAACTAATCTGAATCTGAGTGGAAATGAGTGGAAACAATGCCTACATTGAACCTCTGTAAGAAATTACTCCACCCAAACAGTATAAAATTGAGGCAGAATGCAATTACCAGTAACTGTTCACACTATTGTGCTGTTTTTTTTTAAACTGCCAGTGCCCTTTTTTATATTTAAAATATATGGGGAGCGGCCACAAGGCAGATGGAAAGCAGCCTCTTTGGAAAAAGTACTGCACCTGGCTTCTTTTTAGGCCGAGTGGAGCGCTTTCTAAAGTTGAAAAAAGTTCTGAGCTTTTTAGAGCACATGACGTTGACCGCTTTTTTTGTGAGGCAACCAATCGCAATGAAGAAGATGCGAGAATTCTCACCATGAAGGCAACTGACAGTTTACTACAACAAACAGAATGAAAATGTAGAAAGTAGCAGTAGTAAAGCTGGTAGTGGTTGTAAACAAAATACAGTAAACTCTGATCATAAAGAGTCAATATAGGAGCACATTGGTGGAGTTGTGGGAGTTTCTGCTGAGTGTTTTAGAGTTGTACCTAACATTGTTTGCTGATAGTGGCAGCACCTTTTCTACCAAAAAGAGCAATAGTGCAAACATGCCCATAGGTTGAATTTGGCAATTTGACCTTGGCTCTGTGTGGTTAGGGGACACTTCAGGCTGCAGCTCATTGGCCAGTCTGAGGAACGGCTTACAAATGCCTGTCTATGTATGGCTGATTGAACTTGGCTGCAGACACAGAAAGCCCTCTCTGTCCTCCACTCCACCACCTAGAAAACATGCGGCGGGAAGAGGGAAAAAGCTCTCCGCAGCTAAACACACTTACTGGAAACCCTGCCCACTACCCAAACATCTGGACTGAGAAGTTTTCATTCGCTTGTGCCATGATAATTTACTTAATAACTCACCAAGTCACCAAGTGCCATGCTCTCACTGCTAACAACTGAAGTCTATCATAGGATGAACAGAGAATGTTAATGGCTTGTGATTATTTTTTTTTTGACAGTTGTCAAGTATGGCATCTATTACCACATCTATTACCACATGACATCTGAATACCAACATTTAATCAGTCTTTAGTTGTGTGTTTGAAACAAGAGCGAGTTCAAGGATAAATTGGCTCCAAATAATGTTTCATTTCAAAGCAGCACTAAAGGAAAAGTAAAATGTTTGCTTTGTCAGCACAGAAACAAGCACAGCACACAAGTGTTACATAAAATGCTTTTTGTATTAAAAGTCTTTCAAACCAGACAGGTGGGTGGTAGAGGGTTTGTCCAAGGAGAAAATTACAATAAAGTCAAAATGTCACATTTTAGAAAAACAAAAAAAACAAAAAATCTAGACAACACAGACATGGCTTGCCATTCAGTGAACCAAAATCCTAGTGGGTTAAAGTTTATTGTGTTGTTCTTGGTGGACCAGTACCTCTAGAAAAGAGAAGGCCTGATTTTGACCTGAAACAGTAGGTCTGTTACGAGCTCAGCTTCCTGACTGCAAGAGAGTAAAAAAGGAAGAGGCTTTTTTTTTTTTTCCACTTTGACCCCAAGTGAAAATAGATAGGTTTAGTGAAAACTGCGAAAAAGTTCTGATTGCCATCAAGACGCACTGCAGAAGAAGTAGGGCTCATCAGTTGGCACAGTCACAGGAATTTTTCTTAGGAAGGCACTTGACATGGGGTCCTGGCGTTCCCCATGCAGCGACAGCAATGCACCAAGGTCCTTGTTTGTGCACACTGAGGAGGGACACCGTCAGCTAAGTGCAAGTTTCGTAATAAATCCACTTTCACCAAACCAGAAAGGAAAAAAACTGTATAGGCTGAATGCAACTCCACAGCTTGAAACACAGTTATTTTAGTAGCCTCTTGGATCATACTCGCTCTTTGTGAACTTGTAGAGCGTTCAGATTGGATTTGAGTGACCTATGCAAGGCTTGAGTGGTGGTTGATAAGTTTATGTTTCACAATACAATGCAAAGAGTTTCGGGCCCCCTCTCTTTCATTTCAGCCAAAAAAGCAAAAAAAAAATAAAAAAACGACGACCCTAAAAAGTGACCAATCCCAGCTCTGCCAGGGGGAGTTGGCAAACCCCATCTCCAAGACAGATGGACCCAGCCCAGAAGATGCAACAGGACAACTCAACACTAACCAAAAAGCATTACACGTTTCCATGAGCAAAAACGAGAAAATAAGTGTCTCTCTTAGGTTTCACAATAAGACATTCCCATTGAGGCACATTTCCAGAGAAGTGTCAAATACAAAGCTATATATATATATATATATATATATATATATATATATATATATATATATATATATATATACATACATACATACATACATATACACACACATACATATATATATATACATACATACATATATATATGTGCATATATATATATATATAAAAAAAAACAAAATCCGAAACATTCAAGTACTTTGTCATGTAAACACTTTCCAGCCTATTATACATAATCGATTGTTGTCGTCGTCGATTTTGTTTGTGTGCAATAAGACAACAGTGTGAGGAGAAAATACTTGCAAAAAAGCCTGCGGTCGATTCAGACAGCGCATCATGGGTTATCAACAAGTTATGAAACAAGGCTTTAGGAATAGTATGCTTGGATTCAGCCCGGATACACAATGTTGTTGTTGTTTTTTTATATATACTTTTTTTTTTTTTTTTTTTTTTAAAGCAGGACACATGAACAGCACTGGTCGCCGCCACTGGGAACAGTAGAATAGTTCATCTGCCTGACTATTTCTGCGAAGAGTTCGTCGACCGATCCTTTATTTTTGGCTGAAGTTTCCATAAACGGGCAGCTCCAGTCCTGGGCCAGCGCCTTGCCTTCCCCGGAAGAGACCTCCCTCTCCCCCTCCAGGTCCACCTTGTTCCCCACCAAGATCATGGGCACCCTCTCGTATCGTTTCACGCGGATGATCTGATCCCTCATCGGCTTGATGTCCTGGAAGCTCTGCTGGTTGACCAGGCTGTAGACCAAAATAAACCCCTGGCCGTTTTTGATGTACAGGTCTCGCATGGAGGCGAACTGCTCGGTCCCCGCCGTGTCCAGGATTTCCAGCACCGACGGAGACGAGTCCACCTCGATTTCCTTCCTGTAGAAATCCTCTATCGTGGGGTCGTACTTCTCGATGAAGGATCCCGTCACGAACTGGACAGTCAACGCGGATTTACCGACTCCGCCCGATCCCAAAACAACCACTTTATACTCCCTCATGGCTGTTCAGCAGAGCAGACACCTCCTTTCCACGAAGCCTCTTTCCCACCCGCTGGCCGCCCCGATGTTTTCAAACCAAGCTGGCTGGGAAGGCAGCCCTCTCGCTCGGATAGGAGTCAAATCCCTCGCCGGCAAATCTTCCTAGGCTTGTCTTCGGTGCCCGCGGATTACAGAGCTGAGGAGAATGGCCGTTGCTGGACATTAGCGGCGTAAATTAAAGCACATTTTGATTGCACGTATTGTGCAATGGTGCTGGGAAGCGTGATCGCTTCTCCTCTCTTGCTTGGCGTTTCCTGCCCACATCCTCAGCGCGTCAAGAGCCGAGGCTCAGTTCCGTTTTCTTAAAGGCGCAGTCATCCAAAACCTCAGTCAACGCAATCAGATCACCAGCTCTGCGCATGCTTGTCTGTGGCCTGTCTGGCTGACCTCTCCTCCCAACAAGAGGCCCTGAGCTGCCTAATGTCCCACCATAATCACCATGCTTATTTAAACATAACAGTTATGCTAATTAGATCATCAATTCAGCCAATTAATGCATTAATTAGCACATATTTCTATGTCAGCATACTTGTATTTACATAACACATGGGCAGTATTAATATGAACTCTCTATCTTAAAGCATTAAGATGTTCTAGCAGTTTCAAGGAAACCTGTATTTCCTCATTAATATGCAAATGTATGCAGCAAGGTGCTCCAAAATCTAATCTGATTATCTAGGGGAACCTCACCTGTGGTGTAAGAATTAAGTTTCTAATATTTATTGCTCTTTAGTTATTGTGTTCACAATAATGTGTCTACACACACACAGCCAGACGCCACCATGATGCCCCACATACCGTGTGCCATGGTGGCAGGACATTACAATGATAAAACTACAACAAGTTAACAGTAAACATGTGCTCCCCCATGAATGATGCAGTTCCCTTCATGACTAATCAGCAACAAATATGCCACCTTGTTTTGACCTGATTGTCTCCCAATCACTCTCGGCCATTTATCTTTATAGGAAAAAAAAAAAAAAAGCATATCTTGAAAAGTATAAAGAGTATCAAAAAGTTGAATACATTCACATGTCTCCTAAAGTACATTTATTGTTGGAATAGTATTTAACTGAAAGTAGGTAGAATGATACCATAACAAAAGTATCAACATTAAAAGTAAATCTTCAATATACTGTCAAGGTAAATCAGAGCTAACTGTGTGTCTCATCTTCAAAACATATTTTGGAAAGATTAAATAGGTCAGCAGTCTGTGATTATTACTCATTGTGATGACTTTTCTCTGACCACATTTTGCATGCTGTGTCTTTGTCAAAGTAACAACAGGTTCTTCCATAGTTGAGTAAATGATAGCTATTAGTTTTGTTCAGAGAGATGAGGGTATAAGGCTTCTTAAAATGGAAATACTGTCTCCAAATGAAGTACAAGCACCTCAATCCTTACTTAAAGGGACTTGAATCTGATCAAGTCTCTCCAAAAGCCAGAAAATAGAGAACTAACACCCATGGTGTCATCGAGTGGAAAATCTGGAACCGCCTCATATGAATGGGAGGCTGGTTTTGTTGAGTATCATCAGTTCTGACCCAGATAATGCATACTATCTGCAGGAAATTGAATGCAATCAAGATAACCTTTCTCATCTGTCCTTAATCATTCTCTATGGAACCGCTGCAGAATTAATGTCTTGATGACATCGCACCCTCAAGGTGAAGACGGTTGTTCATGGTTCATGATCACAAATATCAAATAGATTGTCCTAGATTGTCCCCCTACATGAGAACTGGGCCAAATAATTCTTAGCATTTTAACCCCCCCCCCCACACACACACACACACACACACACACACACACACACACACACACATACACAGGCAGTGACCACACAACTGTTGCATGAGCAAATCAAATATTGTTTTATTCAGATTTTTTTTCATCCATACAGCAAGAGTCAATTATGGAAACAATAAAATGTGCATAAACAAATCTGAAGACAGAATAGTACATTATTGTGTGGCAACTATTAGCAAATACGTAATTGGTGGTTGCACTTACAAGTAAAAAGCAGTCAAAGCGTACATGTGCCCCCAGCAGGGAAGAGAAACCTTGGTTCAAGCCAAGAGACTGAACATCTGGTTTAGAGAAAATGGTGCTTTGGTTCTATAGCAACTATACAGCGACCTCAAGTCAGAAACATGTTGACCTTGACTGGAGACTGTTACATTCATTTCAAAGACTAATTTGCCAATATGCATTTGGTATGGTGAGCCTTCACCTGCTGAGTGCACAGCTATGATAGCAGGAACAATTTCCTGTGAGTCAGTGTCGACTGTAATTATATGGCTATGATGAGAGAAAATATCTGGGGTGGATGGGTGCTAATATCTTGTCATTCTTTAAATAACATGGTTGCTTGGAAAATATTTTATCACACAAGAGTAAGATGACTTGTTTTTGAAGTATTATTTCTCCCCACTGTGGATGTTATTTATCTACTGTATGTGTAATTTGAAAAATATATTACTGTGTACTTTTTAATCTGAATGCGTTATGTTTCCTTACATATCTATGCAGTTTTTTTTGTTTACATGTTTGTTCTTTTACATGCAGTCAAATCAAACTATAGTAGAATACAAATTTTGATAGTTTCATGTATCAACTGTACCATGGGAGCAGCAATACTGCGTGACCAAGTCCAACAACTGATATATGGACATCATCTGATATGTCGTCCTACAAGAGTGGTGGAGTTAGCATGACATGGGGAAATCTACTCCCCTACAACATTCCCTGGCAATACTAGCCACTGATAAAATAAGCCGAAAAGCGCATATAGCTTTCTCTGAATGCATTGGCCAAGAAACTAGTGCCCTTCTTTGCAAGCAATTTTTTAGCTGGTCTTCTAATTTAAGAATTTAAATTAATCTAACAAAATTCCTTATAATTATAGATCTTTTTTATTCAAAATAATATCTCAATATGATACATGTTTTTTCTCTGTTCATTTGACTATATACAGAAGTGCAAAAAGTCAACCTTCGTCCCTTAGGTTAGAACTCATCATCTGCAGCATTACTGACTTCACCCATCTGGGAAAGTCTTTGCTTTCTCACACCTCATCTCAAACATCCAAAGACCCGTCAATCTCACTGTTCATTTTGGCCTGACATTCAGGGCAAACTTAAGAAATATTAAAACAAAAGTACATATCTTTTTGAAATGGATACAGTAGAAAATAATTTTTACTCTAAAACATGGACAATCTATATTTCAATACAATATATTTTCAAACATGATCTTGACATGTTACAAGGAAAATTTAAGTTGGTTAAAACATTAGTCTTTTTGTCTACTCAGAGTTGCTGCAGTTGCAGCAAATTAATTGATCTCATTCCTTGTATCAAAAAAGTCTTTCATCAACAAAATTAATTGATAATGTAACATCAACTGAAAAGAGACATCCAGCTATATGAATGAAGTGAATATTTAAAACTGACTCAACACATTATCATTTATATGGTTTGAAAAAAGTTATGAATGTCATACTACCTCAAAATCTACAACGGCTATATCAATGTTGTCAAGTAATATATAGTAAGGCAAAAAAATCTACAACTACATACCTCAAATAGATTCAAATCCTTAAGTAGTACATAACACATAAGTTCAATGAAATTTAAGAGAGTAATTGTTACTTTTACATAGAGAGAGAAAGAGAAAGAAAAAGATCATAAGCGGCATGTGAGAGAACTATAAAACATCATTGGTGTTCTTTACCTGCATGGTGATTGAAGGTACATTTGATTGGGCTGGGACCCATAATTGTAATCTAAGGCTTTGTTAGGTACATTACAATCGGTAAAGACACACTACACACCTCTGCAAAAATGGAAAAGGGAAGTGATAACTAACAGTTGAATGAAAGACATGTTTCCCTAATTGTTTTACACCTCTTAGGACATGCTTCAGTAACCCTTCGTGAATACGATTGAGAGAAAAACTGTGCTTTGGTTTCCATAGTCAGACCTACAAGTGAAGGAGAACCTCCGTGTTTTGCTAGGAAATACAAGTCAAAGCGATAATGCGTTGTATTTCCTCGAAAGTAAAAGTTCACATAGGATGGGTTGTGAAATTAGAGCAGGGTGACCAGACAAAACAATCATTCAAGTGCACATGTGGTTTAAATGACCTAATAGACCTTTGGGTCTGCTGTTGTTGTTTTTTATCAACACATGGTTCAACAGTGCTTCTTACAGACACAGTTTTCCCTCTTCTTTAAAAAGGGGGAACAAGGTAACACGATCTCAACTGAAGCTACACCCTCCACTTCACCAGGCTTTAGAGTCAATGGACTTGAGCAACAACTTTATCTCAACAGATAAATACGACATTTACTGTAGTCTATGCAAAAGAAGCGAAACAAAACCCTTTAGAAAAAAGAAAAAACTCAGATTTTCTATTTTAGTAGGAGAAATGAAAAAGAAATGAAAAAAACCCAAAACATTTAAAATTTTGGAGAGGACCCCATTTCTAAAACTGATTACTGAGAGAAATGAGAAACGTTAAAAAAAACACTCACAACTGAGATTCTGCAAAGAAAATAATATAAAAAAAGAGCCATACAAAACATTTACCTTCGGTAAACAGAATAACACTGCTGAGATAACACTCTGGTTTTAGCTGTATGGCCTTGATGGCACATGACAAGGTAAGAAAAGCTAGCCTGGCTGTGCTTTCAAGGTACACAGGTACGTTGGTTTACCCAGAACATTCATATGTCCAAGACCCTCATTTCAACATCTAGTTTCACTAGTAGCCGTAAAAACACAATACTGTACATGCTTAATCATTTTGGCGAATAAAATTCCTGTTAAAATCATTGTGCCTTTCAGATTTCAATTCAAATTCAAGGTGCATGTTTGCATTTCGCTTGTAAACCATGAAATATGGCTATCAATTAAAAAAATAATAAAGCACAACAAATAAAAAAGGAAAGAAAAATCTTTCTTGGTCTACTAACGTACCAGCACTGTATGTTGCTATGATGCAACCGCGGTCTTGACCTTCTGTGTGTGCAGTAATGATAATAATTAGAACAATTTGAGTGCTATGATTTAGTCAGACACAGAGGTGTGATGTGAAAGTCCCACAGGGGGAGAGACACACAGACCCTGGCACCAAGATGTCCCCTTCTCTCGGCTGGACGTCGACTTTGACAACAAGGAGGTTGGTGAGGTTGGCTCTTCTTGACGATGATATGTGGGTGAATGGCACAGACCATGTGTTGCACCCTAGATGTTTCCATGCGTGATGAGATCATCATTGTGGACCGGCTAAGAGATGGCAGACACTCCTTGTCCCATTGCTTGACATTCTGAACGTTATGTACATAAAGGCTGAACTCTTTTGGCTTGGACGGCGCCAGCACACATTCATTTGATCTGCAAGAAGACAAGAAGACAGGTATTTCACTTGAAAACCCGCAGCTGTTTTCTGCATTAGACTTCAGGATGAGAGAGACAATAAAGTATAAGGCCTAGACTCTGTGCGCACAAAATCAAGAAAAGGTCATATTCTAACAACAGGAACCTGAATCTCAAGCTGGTGCGAATATGATTCACACAAAATGGACAATCTTTATAATGAACAGAGAGAGAGGATAGAGATTAAAATGGGAACTCACTGTTCTTGAGAGGAACTACATTTGAGTCAAGTACTTGTGACTACTCAGATGATCTGCAGATATTATTGGAATCTGGGGGCAGAGACAGACAGAGATCAAATGAAATATCCCGCACCTAAAACATTTTACTCGGACATTGGCCGACAAAAATATCTAACACAAATCAGCACATTTTTTTAACCACGTCCTCTCACAGTGAGATGTGCTCATTGCTGTAAAAGGATGAAGATGACAAGATAGAAAAGCAATTTGGTTACAGTTGTGCCACAATTCATCCAGGCATGTCACAGGAGATATTATGCTAATACGAATCAACATTCACTTCTGGAGAGGAAGGGAAGGGGAGAGGAGGACTGAAGGGAAGGGAGAGATGAGGGGCACAGAAGGTAACAGTCAGTGAGGTGGCTTCCCCATGCAAATCCAAGTCCTCCAGCTTGTTGACCTGCACCCCTCAATACAATGCAGAAACCTGGCCTTGGACCAACAATAGCGACATGAAGATTTATCATAGCAACTCTTTTCACTGGTCATATTACTCTTATATAACTGTGTAGCTCTGCTTACAAATGCCTTTAAGAGACTTGAAATTGACTTGAAATCTTCTTACAGACTGTAATAATGATTTTGAACTTTTCTGACTGTGACAATGATGAGTATGTCCAGCTTTTAAACACTAGGAATGTGGTAAAGCTATGCCTTATGTGCTGGAAGCGACAGCAAAAAAAGACAAAAGCCAAGCACCAAATGGCACAGATAGCAACTGTTGCACAAACTGTGCGAATGGCTCTTAAAAAATGGAACAAAAACTACCTCATACATACCAATTGCATGTATTCGTTGGTAGTCAACTTTGATAAGGAAGAGTCCTCAAAATGGGAAAGGACAAAAATCGAGGTTAAAATGAGGACAAACATTAGGTGGAATACAGTATGCTTCTCTAGAAAGATTAGATACAAGTTAGATACACCAATATTGTGCTTATACTTTAAAGGATATCAATTTTGGAACTTCTCATAGTATGAAATGTGTATACATGACTCTAATACAAAAGTGTAGGCCAACAAGAGGGAGTACCGCCCTTTCCCCAGCCCACCCCCAGCTGTAAGACACAAGCATCCCCAGATCATCCATGTGCATTGAAAGACAGAGATGAGAGAGAGAGAGAGGAAGAGGGAGAGAGAGAGAGAGAGAGAGAGAGAGAGAGAGAGAGACAGAGAGAGAGACAGAGAGAGAGAGGGGCAGTAGAGGTGCAAACCTGATTGGTGGAGGCAGTTGCGAAGGGAACGCTTGTGGCAGATGTGGTGGCTGCAGACACAGTGGCTGGAGTACCACCGTGCATCATGGGAACTTTTTTGGAGGGAAAATCATGTAAGCAAAAATACACAGAGGAGCAGTGTAGCCACATACGTACCAGGCAAATTGGGAAGGAGAAAGAGGGAAGGGATCAGATAGGGGTTCAATTTAACTGGTTCCCTTCCTTCCCTCTGCCAACGTTGACAAAAGCTCTTGTGACTTGAAAACTTGACGTAGCTGTAGCAGTCACTTGTCACATTTGTGTGGATTAATAATGAGGTGACCAAATAGTTTCTTGGTAAACAGCAGATAAGAGCTTCTTTAAAAAGTGCTAATCCTGTCATAGGGGTCTTGAGAATGGAGTCATCAAGGCAGAGGAGATAAGGGGGGGGCAGGTTATAATTGAACTCCCTCAGCTTTTAAATGTTTTCAAAGGGGTTTCAACAGGTGTCAGGTTAAACCAGCCAAAAGCCAAGGTGGTCAAAAGAGTTGAGAATGGGCAGAGACGTGGGGTGGTCAAGCAATATAGGTGTACATAGAAAAGTAACAAAATGAAAGTCAATTAAACTGACATTATATATTATCATGGCTGTTATAACATACAACATTTTACTATCGCAATATTTGTCCCTGGACACTTTGCTTATGCATCAAATCACACATAATATCTTCACGCAACCAACACTGTGACTCTCAAGTCACCAAAACCCACATCAAAACCGCTAAGTGGTTGTGTCAGAAGCTAATTCTGACACACAAATTTCATCGGGTGGCTCAGGAAATAAGTAGCTGCCCCTTTAGATGTGCCGGTTAGATTTTGATGACGTGTGAGTCACAGACAAGAGGTTACAGGTAACTGAAGAAGGAAAGCTGGAACCTACCAACACTGGCTGCAGGTGTCATGCACAATATTGAGCCTGCCCATCATGCAGTGCAACAGGAAGTGGATTGGATAGGGAAGAGAAATCAAAACAGCCCATCACAAGGTTCGTTAGAGTGAGGGGAGAGATAAGTTGGAAAAAGGTTAATATCTCTTGGTCAACACAGTCATCAGTGATTGGACAAGGCGAAGTGGTGAACTCATAATAAGGTCATCTGTTAATCAAATGATAGATTCTGAATCTTAACTTTTGTCTGAAGTGTAATGCATATGAATGTGTAATACACCAAGAGGGATAGTGGTTATGATTGTAACTATCAAGTATTAAACATTACACACACACTCTAGACAGAAGTGAGAAGAACAGCAGCTGTGTACAGAAGCCAGACTCAGCCTACCATTTGCTGCCAAACTGATGCATTGGGTACAATTAACCAACCCATCCAGCCCCGTTCATCCCAGCCCAAGCCAAAGCCCCAGTGATAGTACGCCATCAAAATCCGAGTGACCACACCGTCAACATTTCAATCTAACTCTATGGAAACAAATTCTATCCCTTTCTCTTCAAAAGATCCATATCTTCCTCACTCATCCTGCATTTACTAGGAGCAGTAAAAAGCCCTATGGAGCGATGTAAAGGCAGTTAGTAAGCGAAGAGACATTCTACCCATTCTATACACAGAGTGGCCATGCAATGCCATACAAAGCGCAATGCACTTTGGGTTGAAGCTTTTGAAGCATTCTCAACTATAAATTTGAAACTGTACAAAATGTACAGTACTGTATCCTAGAATCAAATCCAGCTAGAGCTTTCTCTCCTGTTTCTCTTACTCTGTCTTGCTCTCTAATTTCCCACTGTCTAAAGAATAAAATACTAAAGGTGAGTGGACTGTCTATTTTCTGTATAACAAACTGTACTGAACTGCAGTCTAGTACTCTATGTCCACCCAACCTCAGCCGAGCAGGAGCCGGGTTACACTGATCTAGGATCCTCTGGGTGGTCAGAGCCTATCGGTGGTTGGAGTCGGAGCCATACCTGACGGGAGGAAAGCAGCCTGCTGCTGAAACTGCATGTTGGCCAGGGCCTGTTGGTACTGGAGCATGCCGGTGTTAAACACGGCAGAGGCCCCGTTGGCCTTCTCCAGGGCTGCCCGCTTTGGCAGGGGAGCCATGACACTATGGGGGATGCCCTGCCCAGCCAGACGGAGGGAGGGGAGTGAGAGAGAGAGAGAGAGAGAGAGAGGGAGAGAGAGAGGGAGAGAGAGAAAGAGAGAGGTGCGTGGAAGACAGAGAGGGTGTGTTGGAGAGAGGCAAAAACGGGAAAGAAAACAAAAAAAAAACAAACAATGGTACATACGTTAGAGGACATCATACAAACAGCATCACAACATCCTTGTGTGTACAACAACAACAACAACATAATCATCAACATTATCATCATCATCATCATCATCATCATCATCATATCGTCATTAGCAAGCAAGCAGCAGTCTGACACAAGTACTACACAAGCAGGAGCATGGTGCCTACTGGAGCTACTGGCTAACAAGCATTCATGTCATATCCATCATTTTATCAGGAAGCTTACTGGGATGATTACTTTGTACTCCTAGGGCTGACTAAATGCAACAGAAGCAAGCATTAACTATTAAAACAATAAGGCTGCTAACAAGAGGTGGAACAGATAGGAAGCACAGAGAGAGGGAGGCTGCACTGCTAGCTCCATGATAAACTGTGTAAGCCATGTTTAAGTGATGGTTCACTCCCAGACAGATGTCAAAAATGGTCTCAGGCCAAGGGGGTGAAGCCAGCCGTCGAAAATATTTTGCCAGTTGTCAATATTTACACCATAAAATGCGCGGTACATGGATTTTATCTTGGCATGAGGCCATTCTTGAGGTCTGCGTATCTGTGACAAGGTTTGATGATGGAGTGAACTATCATTTGAACTGTAATCATCTGTTATGGTGGGATCACTCCTGTATGATTTTACAGACTGTTCCCCTTTAGCCCCACCCGTATCCATCTGACATGCACTAGGAACACATACATGCACACAACTGATTGAGCCGCTTCACAACACTGAACATAGACTTTGGACGTAAGACTAAAGCCATGCCACCAGTATAAAAGGTCTACTTCCCTAGCCCTCACTGACTGTTGTTAAATAAGCTAGAGGTGATGAATTGATTGTGGCTCCTATCACAAATTCCATATTTGAATTCGTGTTTTTAGGTGAGTTTTACATGAACACGGTTGTTTGGTGTTGGATGCAACCTAAGCCTGAAAGCCACAATCACTTTATCACTGGCAATAATGACAGAGCAACAGGAGGAAAAACAGACATTGCACTGAGACAACGACAACAAAAATAGCTAGGTATCTTTGGTTAAAACATTGCTCTACAACAAAGCCACATGCCAAGCTAAAAGGTGAAAGGTCATAGTACCAGGTCAAAGGTTGCGTCGAGGGGTCGCTTCAGTGATTTGACAGCCGACTGAGTCTTAATTAGCAGGCAGCGAGCACATGATGGCAATGGGCCAATGGGGTTCAAGCGCATTAACATAAACCAGCAAGCAGAGGTGCATCATGGGGGCAGCAGTGCAGTTTGGGTATAGGTGAGAAAAAACAAAAACAAATAAAAAAACAAATCATTGGAATGCAATATACAAGGGGATAACAGGACTAAGGCATGCACAGTGTGGACACTAGCTCTACTGCTCAACAGTTATATGATCATCAATAATCAATGATTACTATCAAATCTACATTAGTTACTATCACACAAAGATGAATGTAATATAGCAATGACAAAATTATTCAATCAATACTTTAAGTGGATCTCACTAAGCGTATTTGACAGAAAATGATATGAAAGTACAATTGACAGGTTTCTTTTTCACTGTGCACATCATGGTCAGTGTCACATTACAATGATTCACCCCAAGGTCTCTGCCTTGCTTTATCAATAAGAGCATGTAGAAAACACGTTGATCAACAGACAAGTGTAACTGTACTAGTATTCACAGGTGCTGTTACTGTGCGGCAGGACACTCTGTTGCATACTGAAAGCACAATGAATCCATTTATTTATGTCAAGAGGAAGTGGAGTAATGGACAGAAAGGATGGTGTCACAGATAAGACTGGTAAGACCAGGCCATCAGAGAGACAGAAAGGCACCCTCTCTCTCTGCTTGTGGTCTAGGATGAGATGAACAAGGAGCAAGACGGTGATTCTGTCAGACTAGGAAGAGAAAAGCTGAACGCACTCAATGAGATTCATGACCGTTACAATGTATCATTGTCCGATCGTTCTTCATATCATCCCGCTCTGTGGCAACTGGTCTTTCCCTGCTGTGCGTTCTACTCCGAGCGGATTTTACCCAAATCAACATCCCATTCAGACCTTGGGTTAAAGTGAGACCTGAGCAGAAGCAGAACTGGAAAACCTACATAACACCGACCAAGAATTTGAGACACTTTCAAAGATCTGTTGAGTGTGATTCATGAAACACATTCCTTACTGGGTGATGGAATTTACAGTAGATTAGTGTCTATGGGAATCACAGCCCTGGTGTGTAATTGTGCTGATATAGATAAACCACTCTCTCAGTGTTAAGACATGATTCAAAATGGTGTGTGGATGTGTATGAGTGTAACCATGTTCTAAGATGGTGTCCAGGCTGCTCACCATGGCCGCGGCAGCTGTGGCCTGGTTCACCTGGTGCTGGGCGGCCTTAATTTTGGCCTGCAGATGGGCCGGGGGGTGGAAGTACTTGCACTTTTCCCGGGAGCAGCGTCCCTTGATGTAGTCCATGCACACGGTGACTGTGTTGTCGTTGGTGTCGATCATGGTGCTGTCTGCGGGGTGGGCGAAGCGACAGTCGTTCTCCCCCCGGGAGCAGTTGCCCCTCTGGTACTCCCGACACACCTGGAGACAGATGAGAGGGATAATGAAAAGACGTGGAGTCGCTTAAACAGACGGGGACGCTGCAGGAGGAGAGTGGTGCCACACGTCTCCTTTGTGTACAGGCAAAGCGCTTTGTGTATTTTGTGTCTGTATGTAGGACACCAGAGGGCAGCACCTTCTTTCACATTAGAGGTAGCATGCACATTAGTTTTGTTTTCTACCCACTCTGTTTATCTGCTCTGAGCATGCCAGCAGTGCGGTGTATGCTTGGACGTGTATGTACACTATATAGAACTACATCAAGGAAACGCATCGCATGAATACTTTCCTCAGCGCTGGGGGCTCTGCAATGTGTGGAATGCTTTTCCTGGCATGGTTTTAAAGGGAAAATCCTAAAATCCTGAAACACTTGCATTTCTGGGCCCATTTTGTTGTTTGGTGGCGCATTTTTCTTATTCCCGCAGATAACTGGCCAAACAGAAAAATTACATTATGTCCCATTGAGATATTTCCAGCGCAGCAACAACAGAGTTATGTTATTTACGTTATGTGTCAGTCCCTCAGAATCAAAAAGCAACAGTTTATTTCTAGATCATTTTGCAGCAACATTCAACAATCATACAGGGAGAAATCCATCGTAGAAGAGGAACAGATACCAATTCCTCTACCGACAGTGGCCTCAATAGACCAGAATGCAACACAGCTGCAAGACAAGTTGCGTTTTGAGTGAGGGCCGTGAGTCTCACTTCTTCCAAACCAGAAAAACTCGCTCTCTTGCTCTTACTATCACTATCGGCATCGCTATCGCTGCTGCTCTCTGCACCGACATGTAAAACCAGCGGCTGAATGCAACAATTTCAGGCCTTCTGGGAAATGTAGGAAATCACTAACTGAAGCAGAAGTACATGAGGAAGGTTGAGGGAAAGTGGGCCCACCAAAAAAGTAAACACTTCGTCACAAATTAACTGTTGAATTGCACAGTCACATATTGATGATATATAGCAGTGTAAAAGTACAGGGACGGGTCACTGCTTTTACTATTATGATTCAGTGCTCTGACACAATTTAGGAATGTCCCGTAAATGCTCAATGGGGATTGTATCTGATCGCGTAGAGATAACATAACTGTTATGCTTGTTAAGCCACTTGTTAACAACTCTCGCCTTGTTTATAGGCTCATTATCATCCTGGAAGACACCGCTCCCATCAAGAACAAAACACAACATGGAATGAAGTTGATTAGAGTTTGCCTGGGGCGCTTATAAGGATGATTGGATTGATTCCATGCCATGTAATGCATCGTTTCCACAGTACAAAATGTGGAGAAAACCTTTGCCAGCCTCTATGAGCTGTCTGTGAGTCAGTCTGTTACCTCCAGTCTATCTGTCCTCAGCAGTTTCTGGGCGGCGGCGGCGGCGTTGGGGACCTGGCTGATAGTGGGGCTGGAGGCCATGAGGACGGGGGTGCTGGGTAGGATCTCCGGGGGCATCAGGCCTGGTGACACGGGGCCCAGGTAGGGATTAAAGGCCGCCGCTGCTGCTGCTGCTGCACTGGCGTTGGTGGCCAGGCCTGGGGTCACCGAGAACACGGGCTGGGGGTTGGAGGAGGGCATTAAATAAAGCTGGAGGAATGAAATGACAGTGAGTAACATGTACACATCAAGATAAACTGTAAGCTTTTTTGTCTGGGAAGAGACAAGGATCAGCTGAAAGACAAATTGCAAGGCTGAAAGAGCCACGTAGAACGTAAAGATGCTGTATCTTTTCACGCATGAATGTGTAGAGTGACTTGTCAGAGATAGAAACGTGTGAGCAGTGTATGTGTGTGTCCCTGTACATGTGCTTGGTCTCACCATGGGCAGTAGCTGTGGTGTGTTCATACGTGTGTGTCCTCTCACCATAGGTGGTAGCTGCGTGCCGGGCATCATGGCATTGGCGAGCTGCATCTGCTGGGCCAGCATGGCCATGTTCTTCTGCTGGATCAGGTTGTTCCTGCCATTGATCTCCAGCTGGGTCTTTAGGTGGGGAGGAGGGTGCAGGTACTTGCAGTTCTCCCTGGAACAACGGCCCTGAGGGGGGGAAGGGGGGGGGGGGGGGGGGGCAGAAGAGGGAGAGGATGGGAGAGAGATTCATGAAGGTAAGAGCTGATTCAGGCAGAGTTGAATTGTTTCGGTGTCTTCTAATGACAAACCCATTTCACCTTTTGCTATGTGTAATATTCCAGAGAAAAAGATGCATAATGCTGGAATGTGTGCATGTGTGTATTAGAAGTATGAGTATAGGCACAAGTAGGAGAAGTAGGAGTACTGGCACAGTGAACGTGCCTACCTACTCTGTTTATAGCTAGCTCAGTGCCACAAACTCAAATTCATATTAGGTCCGGGCTGAGTCGAGTGCTAATTGTTAACGGCTTGCTATTTCGGTCAATCCTGGTGGGGACGTGTGTGTGTGTGTGTGTGTGCGCGCGCGCGCGTGTGCACTAGCCCCAAGGAGGTCGTGACTGGCACTGTGGGACTGATCTCCAGACGTCCAGCTTGGCTACATGTCTGACAGTCGCTATAAATACCAGTCCACTCATATGATCCATAGATATTGTATCACCAGTCATCTGGAGGTCACACTTCAAAGCCTTCAAATAATTATCTAAGACAGGGATCCCTTTTTGCTGCCTGCTGCGAGTATCCAATTATACCGTCAGTCTGGGGTCTAGGAGCAAGCCTAGAGGATTTAAAGTCAAGATGGTCTGACACACACATACTCACGCCAGAAAGAATGCATACACACAAAATGCATGCAGACTGGGGTCATGTTCATGTAACAGGTGGCTGACATACATCTCACACACACACACACACACACACACACACGTCTGTTCTTTAGGAAAGACGTGTATTTACTTTCAGCCCTGCGGCACAGCTGAGCTGACTGTGGCAGCCGGCGCTCTCCCTCGCTGACAGAGTTGTCCCCACTGGGATTCACCTCAATACCCCATCATGACTTCATTCCCCTCTCCCATCTCCTTCACTTTCACTGACACTGGAGCACTAGACAGGTGCGAGGCAAGGGGAGGGAGGGGGGGTGGGGGGGGGGGATAAGGAGGGGAGGGACACTTAAATGGCTGAGGGCCTCTCTTCAAGACACAGATAGCGTGTCGGTCCAGGAGTCTGAAGTGGCTAGCTCAAGCTCTCTTTGGATTTCCTTCATTTTCACTTATCTCAGATTGTGTAACACAAGGCCGGAGACAGCAATGTGCACTGCATGGAGCGGGACCACGACCTGCCAGAACCTTCTCTCCCATATCGGCTCTACTCTGTGTCCCTGTCATCTTTCCTACTGTCTCAGTAACGGAAGAAAGGGAACTGTTTGCTGTCCTTTAAAAAAAAATGGAGATTATTTCAGTGGTCTGTTTGCACATAACATCCTGGGTGAAGAGCATGACAAAGAGCTGACAGGGACTAATGGGGCGCACATGTCACTAAATATGAGGGGAGACGTTACACAGCAGGGCTATGTGTGTGTGTGCGCAGACATGGAAGAGACAGAGAAGGCAAGACAGAGAGGGCAGTGTGGAGAAAGAGAGAGAGAAAGAGAGAGAGAAAGAGGGAGAGGGAGAGAGAGTTGCCTCGGGACCAGCTTGTCGAGGCTTGAGAAAGACACCCAGAGCCAAATGCTATCAACTCGGTCAAACCTCTGATCCCTGCTCTTCCACTGCCTGTACCATACAGTACATCGCATTATTTACAGTAGAAGCAACTGTATGAATAGCGAAACTGAGAAAAATGACATATATTATTTCATCTCTTGTCCCACCAAAGATTGCAAATTACTGGCACAGAAATGGATAGCATATAATTTAGTAGCATTTACAGACACAATTTTTGCTGATATTAAATCCAAACCGTGGTCATAACCTTTGAAAACAAAGTAGTTGTTGCTGCTTGCCGTTGTAGGGCTGTACGCTACAGTATATGATCATAAGTGGACGACTGATAAGAGCCTGCAGATTGAAGAGACAGATTAATGACTTGCGTTTAAAATGTGCACACAGAGGTTGATGGATTCCGTCCTCAAGGCGGTGTAATAGCTCACAGAGTCTACAGCAGGGCTACTGTGTACTAGCAAGCCGGCACCATGACGAGAAGCAGCGGCGGCTAGTAGCCTACTGTAAACTCCTCTGACAGGTAGACAGGAGAATGGACTACATTAAGCCATCTGGCAGAGACTTGTATACGGAACAACACGTACTGTAAGAGTGAGCTGAAAAAGGAGAGTTTTCCAGCATGTTTTCAGTGAAGGGATAAACTCTTCAGACCTTTTCTAACGCGGTGGCGTGTCTGCCTGCATGGCGGAAATATTTACACTTTTTTTTTTTTTAAAGCAAAATTCAAAAGAAGCATAATTTTCCATGCAGAGGTTTCCTGTTAACGTACATGACTGCCCAGGCTGTACGCTAACCACACATCCCCGAGCCGAGCTGAGCTGGCATTCAGAAGCATTCTGACACCGACAACGCTGAGAGCTGTGTGTGTGTGTGTGTGTGTGTGTGTGTGTGTGCGTGGGCGAGTGTGTAGGTGCATGTGTGTGAGACGAGGGGAGCTGAAAGCAGGTTCTGATAGCACTCATCCAGAGAGTGGCAATGGCATGCAGCAAGGGGAGGGTGTGAGTGTGTGAGTTGTGTGTGTGTGTGTGTGTGTGTGCGGGGGTGTGTGGGGGGGGTGGTTACGGAGGCATGAGGGATCGTGTTGCGCTCACCCCACCTGACCCCGTCCGTTGACCGCTGGATTCACCACTGCAGCGAGGGTGGTGGAGGGGGGTGGAGGGAGGGGGGCGGGGTGTAATCGTGTGGTAGTTTATGAGGAAGAAACATGTGGCTTTGACTCGAGCTAACTGCCGTTGCCATTCTGCCGAATCATGCACAAAAACCCATCAACCGACACGGGCGGCCATTTTGAATAAAGAATCAGGTCCCAGAGGAGGAAACGTCAGGCTGTATGAGTGGAAGAGAGAAAGAGAGAGAGAGAGAGAGAGAGAGAGAGAGTCATAGCGGCTGTGTAGCAAGAGCCTGGCTGCGTCAGGGAAATTTTAGAACTTGCAGGAGAAGTGATTAGTGTGGGTCACCCCATGCAGGGAGGAGAGAGAGAGAGAGGGGGAGAGAGAGAGAGAGAGAGAGAGAGACAGACAGACAGAGACAGAGAGAGGGACAGAGAGAGCGAGAGAGAGAGAGAGAGAGAGAGAGACAGAGAGAGAGAGAGAGATGGAGATGTAGACAGAGGGTATGGGGAGGAAGACGCTCGCTCTCACATGATGTTTTCTGGCTGCTGTTGTGACATCAGGGGCCTTGAGGAGCAGCTAGCGACGGTGTCCACGGCAACAGAGCAGCCCGACACTCCCGTTCTAACAACACACAGATTCCTGGAATCTGCCTGATCACTGACAGATACAGGAAATCGGCAACAAAAACACTACAGCCGTAACTACTCCTACAGAGGAGCGGACACGCTATTCTACACACCCAGCCTTTCTGCCTGGTGTCCTGACACACAGGCCTTTCTTACAGATGGAAATATGCTAACATGCTAATGCTGTCATTACAACCGTGACCGTGTCATGGTCATTGCTGAACAATAGAGATACCATCTTAAACATTTCTTATCGCTGACTGGTGAAACGCAACCCTTTTGTCTTCTTTTGTCCATTGAGGGATTCTAAACTGAAACAGAAAATTTGCATTATCTTTTTTTTTTTTTCACTGACACGGTTTAAACCTATTTTCTAATCATGCAAATAAAAAAATTGGACGCGCTGTGAAGGCCATACAATGATTCAAATCACATTTTTCATGGCACTGTGGGAAAATATACCTGGTGAGAATCTGATTAGTGCACAGACTGATTTGCCGCTGCTCTGTGCTTACGCCAGATATTATGAAAACACTGAAGCAAGCAGTTGCAGAACCATTCACTCACACCATTACTTTATTCCCTAATGTCAGTGCAGATACAAGAATGGTGAGCATACAATAGATTAAATTGTAGTGTGTTTTTGGAACAATTTTGCTACTACAATTGATATGGCAGATATGATGTTTGAGTAGCTGCCCTAAATGTATCCTTAAACCTAAACCAGTAAACCTTAAGTAAATCTTACATATAGTATTTTGTCTAGGGCTGGAAAAAAAATGGACAAAAAATGGATGGACAAAATTAATTATCATGATAAAGAAATTATTTTGATTTTGAAAACCTATGCAAAATCATGTTAAATAAACAAATTGATGATTATCGCATCGAACTGCATGGTAATATAGAGTATGATCACTACTTGAATCAAGTCCCTCACTCTGTCCTCACTTACAGAGACATTTATTATATTTATATATAGAGCATATCATACTCTATTTATGAATATACATGAATACAGAGTATGATAAAACTCTAACACTAACAAATAATATTCCCTAATTTGTTGCATAAATTGAAAAGCAAATACTAATTAAAATCTCACAAAATGAGATCATAATTAGTATTTGCTTTTTAATTTATACAGCAGAATCGTGTATCACGATAACTTGATATCATGACTTCTTCACAATGATTCTATTTGAAAGACACTAAATGATAATATTGAATTATTTCCCGGCCCTAGTTTTGCCTTGTCATTGCACAAAATATTATGTTGCATCCTGCAATATATCACGATTAAAAAAAAAAGCTGATCCAAATTGTTGCCTCGTTTTTAAATAGCAAAGTGAGCATTTTTGCGAGCATCACTTTTCTGAACGTCCCCCCACTGCTCCACTGAACTTGCTCTGCCTTCCTGAGGCTGGATCCAGGGTGTGGATTATATTAATAGCAGGAGCCTGTTTCTCCTAGTCAGATCTGACTAGCCTAACTCCAGGCCATGGTATTTGGACAAATAGGGAACAATAATCCCACTGGCTACTGTGCAGTCTGATTGATGATAGGTTGTAACAACATGTCCCACCCTGATCTCTCTCTCTCTCTCTCTCTCTCCCTCTTTCTCTCATATACACACACACCCTGCTTTTGTTACTGTGTGGGATTTAAACAAACAATGAATCAATGTATAAAGAATGCTGGGTGTGGCTGCATCCCGTCCTTTGGAGGAGAGGACATGGAGCATGAGACGAGATGTGTTAATGTGTGTGTGTGTGTGTGTGTGTGTGTGTGTTGCAGTGAAATATATATCCAATAAACTATCATTAAAAATTTCCTACGGGTCTCAAACTGTGGAAGCAGACTTTAGCATTTAGCAAAAATCCCTGGATTAAGCTACTTGGAAAAAAAAGAAGAAAAAAAGCCGAGCAGCAAAATCATTTATGTTGCACTAAAGACCACCAGCCATGTCTCTCCATCACCCATTTGAAGTATCGCCCATGAGTGTATATCTATTTCTCAAATCATACATTTATCGTATCACAATCAAAACACACTAAAATCACAGTTAAGGTTTGCCCATGTCTTGCTTTCCCTCCCATCTCTGAGGCTCCAGCGCTCCGCTGTGTTCGATTACAGTGTAGATCTGCTCTGCTCGCTGCCCTGCGTTCCAGTGACTTCTGTCTAAACATACACAGAGATGAAAGCCCTCTCTCCTCACACACACACTGTGAATGAAGCTTTGTTCTGCTGCAGAGAAGCAGAGACTCAAAGGGCCGGGCCCGGTGGTTGGTCTCTTTTGTCTACTGTGCGCTCAAATATAGCATGAAATATAAAAACATAATAAGCCAGCCCATATATGGCCTATGCGCTGTTCGTGGTACATGACACCCACACTGCTGTATTTTCCTGATATTCAGTACAGGAGTAGTAGTACAGTAGTATCATTACATAAAGCAATTTACGATATATACATTTGCGTGGCGTAGTCTTATTGTCAGTAGATCTACAAGCAATTAAGCTGCCAAAAAGGTAGACAGCAATTTACAATCAATAATACCCCTATAAAGTACTATAGATTTCCATTATGTTGGTAGCCACTTAATTGGCAGTAATTCTCAGTTAAATTGGCAGTAAGCTTTTTGCAGTGTATGTAGAGGATGAAGAAGAAATTAAGCATCTAAGCAGTCTTATTTGATGCAGGGTCGTTTCTGTACTGCGGCCTGCATTTATATATCAGACCTTGAACGCACTCACTCACACACACATACTGACGCACACAAACAAACAACGAATATGCACTCATCGCAAAACCCTCTCTCTCATTCACACACACACACACACCCCCGTGATTACGACTATATCTCTCCGTTGGGTTTCAATGTACACAGTGATCCACACAGTGGAGCTTAGTGGTCAGGGAGTTGATGTGACCGGGGGGCTTATGAAGATATGGAGGCGGGAGGGAGTGTTAATCTATGATAATAGTTATGATATGCCCCCTGTGACGCATTACTACCCTCGCTAAACAATGTGGGAGAGAAACGGATTACGGGCCCGGGCGAAGCCACGCCACAGACCGCATAGGGAGAGATAAGGTTAGCCAGATAAATACAAAAGTTTGTGGGAAAAATTTGGGGAGGAAAATGTCATTGGATCTGAAAGTGCAGATTCTGGGAATATCATCAAATGAAACACTGTGCAAAATTCCAATGGTAGCGGTTAGGGATGGGACGATGTGTTGAAATTCAATATTCAAAATTAATTGCAATATTAGTTACATTTTATTCTGCTGTAGTAATCAAAAACGAGACGGCTTGACCATCACAATTTCACAAGCTCTCCATTGAAATTATATTATTATGCACTTTGTAATGATATTTTTAGATTGTTGTTTACATTCTAGCAAGCCAATGCTATTGCTAGAGAAATGTGTGGCTCAGAAATAAACTCTGCAGTCATACTTTGTTGTCATTGAACTTTTATTTATTAAATCGGTTTGTATCGAATCGTAAACCCCATATCGCGTATCGAATCGTATCATGAGACAAGCAGCGGTTTTAACTGGTGTTCATAAACACACACATATGCATGTGCAGTGAGCACCGATGCGGTGGCACAGTAACAGCCACACAGACCTAGATATAGACTTAAACACACACCTGACACACACTCACACACCCACACACACACAGTTATTCACACTTGAGAGGGTGTTGGTTCTCAGAAATGCCTAAGGTCAGATGTCACGTACACAGGAGCCCTGGATCTAAACTTAGACCCTTCTGTCTTTGCCCCCGCCTCTCTCTCTCTCTCTCTCTCTCTCTCTCTCTCTCTCTCACACTCACACACTTTCATGTCACGTTATTCGCACCAATATTTCCCTACTGTCTGTGTTCAATACGACGTTGCTTCTTGTCCTGTGAGAGGTAACGAGGTTAGTTCCGTGCTGTTCATTATCTGTAATAACAGAGCAATGACGCAGCTATCGATTTGAGCTGCAGCACTTTATGAAAGCCATCCAATACTCGCAGCGCAGGAGTACGTGGCGCGGCCTGCGAATGTTCATTTAATCATCTCCAAGCTCCACCTCCCAGTGGGAGAGAGAGAGAGGAGTCACTGCACAGAAATCACACGATCCACGCGGCAGCGAGGCGTCAATAACGCCACTGTTGTTTCTGAAATGATTGAGGCGTTCTCGTTTCAGGGTGCAGAGTGAGGATCAGAGGTGGGAGGAAATGATTCTGTATCCATGAAATTCTATTGACAAGTGGATGCTGAGTCTCAATATTGATAACTGATACATAATACCGGTGAAAATTATAAAATTATCTTTTTGAAATTGAGAAATAAATTACCCATCTTGTGCTAGTAATTGATTCATAGATTTTTACTCAAAAATATAACTGATTTTTTGCAGTTAAAGGAAAGGGGAAAACAACAGAATAGTAAAACACTATACTATCTAAAGGGAAAATTTTGTGTATTGCAACACATCTAGAATTGCTTTTGTTATACAATGCAAAGCAAAGCAATCTGATTGATCCAAGACAAACCGTGCTGGTGCAGTAATTCCCATAAAGCACAGCTAGCCATGGCATGCCAAATCTTGTGGCCACCAGAGACCTAGACTAGAGGTTGTTCTTGTGTTGTACTTTTTTAACTTCATGTATGTATATGACAGGTGTTGGAAACCGATTTCTAAAAGCCATCGCACCCTTGAGGACATTTATTACTGTGATTATGGTAATTATGTAATTACAGTAAAGAACACCTTCTTCTTCTTGGGTTTTACATTGCTATATTACTGCATTGTGGCCTGTGGTATTGTATCAGGATGCCTAATACTAATAAAGATTATTTCATTGAATGTCAAGACTATTCACTGGCTAAGCTTGAAGTACTACTAATAAATATATCAACAGACTGATATGAGACAGCCTGTCTTGTTAAGATAAGCAGTGCACTACACTCCAATACTGTCCTCAATAATAACAAACAGCAGGTGAACTTTGCAGCTATCACTGACACAGACAGATAAGGCAGAGAGGAAGAAACTCCTACTGTATAGACCTCTGAACTCCACCGATCAATGGAGCGGTCGGTGAAGGCGGAAGTTACAAAGGGCATAGAAAAAAAAAATATCCATGGACTTAGATAAGAAGAGGGTTTACAATACGACTGCCCCATCTTTCTGTTTCTCTCATCTTTTATGCACACTGCAGCCTTGTTTCTGCAGCTTCTGCAGGATGCGGTAGCTTATCTGAAAACTTCAAACGCTGAAAAAAAAAGTTTAGAGGGATGTCTCCATTCCTTTTCTCTTTTATATACCTTTCTTTGATCTCGGCTTTCTATTCTCCCTTTCCAGCCCCCACCACTAGCACGGCCATCCCTACAGTGTTCAGCTCCTGCGCAATTCTGCGACATCTGAATAATAGAAAGGCACACCGATAAGTCTGCTCCATCCGTAGCCAGATAATAAGCACAGGGCTGATGATTAATTTGGTCTGCGGCGCTAACCGATTTAATCTGGCATGTATTACGATAATCTGATCTCACAGGCTGTAATCCTGTCCACGGGTCTAATCCCACTGTCAACTGGCATAATCCTGTTTCTGCATGCGATTATCTCCCTCTAACTTGGCACCTGCTCGATCAGTATGCTTTCACCCCCTTTCTTTCTCTCTCACTGCAAAAAAAAAAAAAATCCACTTTAAGGAGCGATTTAATCTGAGATTTACTCTGGTATTTTTCTTGAAACAAGTGAAAAATTCTGCCGATGGATTGAGATAATTCAATTTATTTCCAAGGCAATTTGACTCATTTCAAGAATTCTCTAGAAGTGTCAATATCATGACACAAGGTGGGAAAAGGCGGATCACTCCACCATCATCGAGAAAATGACACTTGATCCGAGACACTTATCGAAATAATTCGATTTGCATTTGTAACGGGTGAAATTATCTCATCCCACTGGCAGATTTTTTCACTTGTTTGAAGAAAAACAAGAGATTTCAGCTCAGTATTATGTTATCATATTATGGCTTGCTGAAATGAATGATTTCTGCACTCTTTTGCTGAGATACGCCAAGCAGCTCTTCCCTGACCTACAAAGAGCAGTAAGAGGAATCAAGAGAACGTGATAGTGGACACATATAAAGTGGAAAAGGAGAATGCTGTTGATTGGAGAACGCGATGCCACGGGTTTGACAGGCCCAGACACTGATGGGGAGGAGGAATGTGCTTGATCGAGAAAAAAAAAGAAAGAGAGAGAAAGACAGAGAGAGAGATGGACAGCTATTTCGTTCCTTCTCGATTATCCCTTCACATCTTCGTATCGTTCACCCGCCACCCCCCCCCCCCCCCGCCCTCACCCTCTGGCTCCTGGCAGCGGCTCTCTCACGTTAGGTAGCAACAGAGAGATAAGGCCAGGGAAAACCTGAGTGATGGACTAAATAGCAGACGAGAGGGAGGGACAGTTTGAATAGGTGTTGAGAGAGCTGAGCTAAGTGAATAGCTGTGCCCTCAAGCTCCTCTCTCACCTGTCTAATGGCAGGATAATGGCTCTGCTGACTGACTGAATATGTGACTGTTAGCATGTGAGAGGGATTGAAAAAGCACACGAGAGAGAGAGGGGGAAAGTTAGAGGCGGGGAAGAAGAAAAAAGAGTAAAAGGGAAAGGAAAAGCCGGATCAATTATAAGGCTTAAAGTGAAATATATCCAGTGAGGGAGCGTGACATGTAGCCTATTGGTTTCAAACTGTTGAAGACAGAATTGTCCACAGGATGTACTGTAACTTCTGGCTCTAAATTCCTCTGTGACAAGGCTAAACAAAATTGAAAGCTGAGTGATTACCTCCGCTAAACTAATTTGTCTGAAGACATAAAAAGAAGATGATGAGGGTTGATTGGTTTGTTTACATTATGGGTGGAGAAAAAAAAGCATTTCTTACAAATTGTAAAACTTCTCATAAACTCGTGCTCTGTAATAACAGCCTGTCTCTTGGAAATCTAAATGTTTTAGCCAATAAACACCTGTATCCAATAAATCCCTGGAGATAAAACCACCATTGATGTGACTGAGTGCAGATGCAAGTTAGATTTGATTTTTCTGTCACTTTGTTTTACATTATTTAGCGTTGGAATCTTGGCTTAATGTGCAACTTCAGTTAAAAAAAAAAAAAACCTGGTCATTTTTGTTGTTGAAGCAATCAAACCCCCAGGCTACTGTTGAAGGTTTTATAGTATGTGTGTGTATGTTATCTCTGAGAGAGAGAGAGAGAGAGAGAGAGACCCATCATTGTATCAGTGGTGCTATAAAGGGGCCCAGTGTGATGGAGGGACAGGGACGACTGACACTGAGAAGAAAGACAGGCTGTTGTCGTTGATGTGCCGTCACACAACCTCACACTAACGCACAGCCGCACTGATCTGAGCAGGACCCTGCACTGCCACCACAGACAGGCGTGCACACACCATGGAACGAGCAGGCTAATGAATGTCTCTGTGTATGTTTGCGTGTGTGTATGTGTGTGTGTGTGTGTGTGTGTGTGTGTGTAAGTCAGGGTTAGATTGTTCCAGATACAAATCGCTCAAGCATGAAAGTGAGAAAGACATAAAAATAGACAGATCAACACCGGGAGACAGACAGAGAAGATTCTACCCGCTAAAATAAAAGCCCCTCTAATACGATTCTTATCTAGTGAAACCTGCTCATTGTCTGCTGCTACAGAGAAGATTGTGCCAACTAAACAGAAGACACTGTGATATGAACAGCTCTCTTTTAGTAAAAGCCGCTTATTATGGATGGCTGAATCCATGCCTTGTTAACTTAAAGGTGTGAAATATTCATTGTGTTCTCTCGGAGCGTTGGATTTCTACCAGTGGATGCACCCAGCAGATATTCCATTAAAAATCCAATTAGGATGGAGATTCCATCCGTAGACGATAGACGAGGAGGCTCGTATGGATCCACGTCTGATTAAGATGGAGTCAGTGTCTGTCTGTGTCTGTCTGAATTATATCATCACTGCAGCACCCTGCCTGGAGATTAACGTGATGTCACTGAAAACAAAAGCTTGCCGTTCGCCGGTGCGATGGCAGCATAATCCTTAAAACACATTTGTCATGGTCAGACTTTATGACACCGTGCAACAACGTCACGTTTGTTCTTCTTTCCTTGAATATTCAAAGTTTTCTTTGGGCCAATAGTTTTTGGCAGAATATCCAGTGAAGGAAGCAATGTGAGGAAGCATACTTGTTATCCATTTTCTACTGCTGTTCTTCTGTGCAGCTTCCACAAGCCCATCTGTGACTGTTAATTACCGATAAACAACGCATCTAGATTGTGCCTAGATGTGGCACGAAGCGTCCAAGGATTTGTGTCTTTTTCCATTTTTTTAAATCTATTTACACTCATGTTTAATACATCTTGGAACTCTATCTAGACAAACTCTATTTACTGTAAATGCAACCTCGACGCATCTTGTGACTGCATGGGGAGTCTAACCCCCAGCTGTAAACAGAGTTTAAAATAAGACTACGTTCAGCTAAATTAGACACTTGGAACAAGCTAAGCTGTGCTCTTCTGCCTCGGTTAGACCAGCTCATCACTGGACGTCCCACACTAAAACTCCTGTCTACGTGTGGCCGTGTGCAATGTGTGTTTGGATGTTCTATGCAGTGTGTGACAGCTGTGTCAAATACACATTAGCCTTCTGACCTCATAACCATGCACACAAACACACACACACATACACACACACACACACACACACACACACACACAGTAAGACATGCAAGGATTTTACTGACGAGAGACTGGTTGGAAGTTTTGTTTGAAATTAGAAAAAACACTGTCGGCTAGCAACGCTGCTAATATTTACCTCACATGTCTGTCTGGCCAGCCACCACTCAATGTGTGTGTGCACGCGCGGGCACGTGCGCGCGAGTGTGTGTGTGAGCGCGCGCGCATGTGTGTTTAACCCAACTGTTCCGACTAACCACTGAACATAAACACGCTGTCAAAATACAGTCAGCAAAATGAGAAGAAAGAGATAGAGAGAGAGAAAGAGAGAAAGACAGGAAGAGAGAGAGAGGGAGAGAGAAAAAGAGAGAAAGACAGGAAGAGAGAGAGAGAGAGAGAGACCAAGACAGAGACAGACAGAGATAGAGATAGAGGCAGTAAGATAGAAACAGAGAGACAGAGAGAGATAAATAAGAGGTATTTACCCGCCCTCAGTTCAGCAGGAATGTAATCTTGGCTCAGAACATAGTAGTAACACTAAGAAACACACTGCAACAGCACCACTAACAGATAAAACACACACACACACACACACACACACACACACACAACGCACAACGCACACACTTGGTCTCTCTCAGACATTATGACAGTGGGTGTGTCAGGCGAAGAGCTGGCAGGTAGACAAAGTACAAGGTCTAGTCTGTGCGTGTGTGTGTGTGTGTGTGTGTGTGTGTGTATGTGTGTACGTGTGTATGTATTCAGACTGTTACCTCTCCATGCTACACCACTCTCCTTTTTTATGACAGGCACGGCGGTGTGGGGGGGTAAACAAAGACCTGCTGCTGCTGGGTTCACATAGGGTCACGGTTGATGTCACTCCAGCTCACACCACAAAGGCCTGTGTGTGTGTGTGTGTGTGTGTGTGTGTGTGGGTCTAACAGGATGTAATGTGAACCATCCTGTCCAGAGATGGGTGTGGCCTGAAGTAAATGAGGTGAAAACCAGACTGAGCGGGAAATAAGGTAGACGGAGCTAGCAAGATGGGAGGAAAAAGAAAAAACAAACAAGAGAGAAAAGGAAGAGGAGTGGAGGGGGAGTAGACTAGAGTAGGCTTGCATCAAACTAGTACGGTACAGTGTGTCCCACAGGTTGGCAGCCACAGTCATTGGTTGGCAGTTTACCTTGGCGGGGGCGTGAGGCTGCATTGTTACAGTTGATTTAGTGAGCTATGAGCCCGGCATCTCACATTTTTTCAGACTAAAGTCTCTCATTCTAGTATAAACAAATGAGGCTGTTAGCTAAGTTGGTACAGCAACATAAGCTGACTCTTATACTCCCATTTGATTATCGCTAGTACAACATACAGCTGATTACAAATACCTTACTTCTCTATTGCGTTTGTGTCATAAACAGAGCGACTGTCTGACCAATACCAATACTGAGCTGCATCATAGGTGCAATGAATTATCGTCATTGCAGTTCACAGCATTAAATGGTTTTGAAATCTACACCAACAAGAAACAACAGGTTTGAAACCCCCGCTTTGTGCATCACCGCATACAAAATGATTCTAAACTAACTCTCTCGGCTGCTAATTTACCTGAACTTGCCGCCGAAACCTCAACCCTATATGGAAAACACAGTGGTTGCGAAAGTTTCCCACCTGCCTCATTAGTTATTCTCTTTGCCCTCACATTAGTGTATTTCTAAACATTTAGTTGTAAATATGACCAGTTTATACAGATTTAGAATCTGCGTATCTCACCTAACCTATCTGCTTACTAGTTAATCATTAATAGAGAAAGTTCCAAAGCTGACTTTAGATCAGGGAGTGCAGGCAGCCATTATCCCTCTCCAAATATTTACCCCACAGCGACATAGCTGAGCTATCTGCTCTCTACCAGCCAGATACACAGCCAACAGACTGGGCTGCACTCTGGGTTTAAGGCCAAGTGCAAGGCCAGTGCACACCCACGCACATGCATGTATATACGCGTGCACACACACACACACACACACACACAAACACACACTCAATTTTAATTCTATTTATACCGTGGCCTGGATGAAAACTTGGTTCTGATTGCCCTGCCTGATTGATTGTCTTGCCTGGGGGTATATTACCCTCATCTGATTGCCGTCTTGAAACATCTTCCCATGAAAAATTGAGATTTAACTGTTTCTGCTATTTCTGGTACAAATATATTCCCTGCTCTAATTCCCCCAGCATGGACTCTCCCAGCTTGGTTTAGTGCCTGGTGCATGGTGTTTGTGTGCGAGTCTGTGTCTGCATGTGCGTGTGTGTCTGTGTGTAAGTGTGTGTAGCATGAAAAAGGAGGCCAGAGTGAGTGGCTGTTGGGGAAATGACAGGGTTTGGGTGTGACCTGCTCAGCTATGCACTGGTGATCATGTGAGACCTGTTCTAATTATACACTTCTCAAGAAGAAGGTCGATCCTCTCTCATGGGCAGAAAGTGTGTGCGTTATGTGTCCATGTGTGTGTATCCATGCGTTTGTGTGTGTGTGTGTGTGTCTGCAGTAATAGAGAGCAATGTGGCTTGGTGTAACACAACTAAATGGCAAATGAGATCTTTGTCCTATTTCAAACATTGAACACTCAACCAGTTTGCGAGTGAAGTAGGACAAGCGGTTTGTAAGAGAGAAACCTTAACAAAATGTGGTGCACATGTCTGCGCCTGTGCATGTCTGTGTATGTGTGTGTGTGTGTGTGTGTGTGGGTGGGACTGCGCTCTTATCTACTGGTGTGTAAATGCAGGTTTACAGCCAGCATATCAACAGCCATCGCATCTGATTTCCTCCTCTCTCTCTCTCTTTCTCTCTCTCGCTCTCTCCTGCCGTTTCCACTGAGATTTCCGAGACCTGCTCTGTTTTTCATTACCAGTGGAAAAAATGGGGCAAACGGTTAAAAAAAAAGTATCGCCCGTCTCCTTTAATACACAAGCCCTAGTGGGAGGAGAGTCCAAACGACTAAAACAGGCCCCTCGGTTCCCCCAAAAAGCCTCCCTGTCTGCCAGCCGCTCCTTTCCAACGGCTGACCTTTACCTCGGTGTGAAAGAGAATGTTGAAATATCGTTTTGCCACGTTCACATATCTCTCTCCCCCGGCTTCCTCACTTCCCCCCACTCATCCCTGCTTCCCCTCCTCCGCTCTTTCATCCCTCCGCCTGCGGATAACAGCTCCTTTGCTTTGTCCGTGATCGTCTACATGTGGTCGGGCCCTTGCTATTAGGTCACTGTGCTGGACGAGGGCCCTTGGCAGCCAGATAGTCAGGAGAACACTGTACTTTTGATCAGCGTCGTCTGTGTGTGTGTGTGTGTGTATGTGTGTGTGTGTCTGAGTGGGTGTGCACATGTGCCTGTGGGCGCATGTGAGCGACACTAAGCCGTTGAAGGGTTCACTTTAGCCTGTAACTGTTAAACTCACTATTAAACACAAACACACACACACACACACATACATGCACAGGCATTAGCGCATTGTGAGGAAACTTGGGAAGAGTTCAGCGTGGGCCAGACAATGTTCCTCTGTCCACATCTGGCTATAAACAGTGTTTTCAGAGTCAGCTCACACACGCCGGCCTAATCCTAACCCTGCCCTGCTCTCACTGCCAATGACCACGACTCAACAACGCCTGTAGGGGCAGAACACAAGCCGAGGGAAAACTAATATCTTGAACTACTGCTATATAAACTAAACACACTGAGGAGCTGTGTATGTGTGTGTGTGTTTGTGTGTGTGTCAGGGCAGGGACAGTGAAGGGAAATTTAGGGTCGAGGTCCACCCATCTCTAGAGATCTTGTGTGCTGATAGAAAGAGAGATTGTGAGACAGAGAATGAGAGAGAGAGAGAGAGAGAGAGAGAGAGAAAGAGAGAGAGAGAGAGAGAGGTGTTTGCTTTCCTGCTGCCACTTAAAAATAGATGGAAAATTACTGCATACGGTGCCCCCACTCTGCCCCCAACCTCTCGCTCAAACACACACGCAGACACACACACACGCACACACACAAACACGAACCCCCCCTCTAACTGCCCCTAGGCCTCCGCAGAGGAAGTGGTTTGACTGAGTGAGAGCTACAAGATGACGCGAACGCTTCACTCCTCTCTGGCTGCTCAGTCGTGTTGTTGCTCAGGGCGTCCATGTGTGTGTCTATGTATGTGAAATGGTATTTGAACAACCTCAGGTATCTGCGAGTATTTTCCTATTCAACGACTGGCTAAGCTCTCCACGCATCTGTATTACACAGAGAGACTGTGACCCTGAAAATAGCACTCAGCCGCCTTCACCGCTTCCACAGTGTGAGAGACTGTGCCGATGTTAGGCTCAAGTAACATGGAAATTCATGCGACTGTGTTTATGTACGAGGAGTTGGAAGTGTGACTGAAACGAACGCAATAAACACTCGCCAAAAACCTTTAGCCCGTCCTAGAAAATTCCACAGCGCAGTGTTACAACGTCTGACTTCTGCTTCCTGAATCTAAGCAGTTGCAACTCCCCCACACCCCCCCCCCCCCCACCCCTCTGTGCCCTTGGTCACATGTTCCAGTCACCTGACCAGAAATAGGCGGGACCAGAGAGAGCACATGCCGAAGGCAGATGGTGCGCTGTTTTAAACCGAGGCCATGTGGGAAACCCTTTACTGCTTGTTCACCTACACTCTAGCATGATATATAGGCATGTAGACCACAGCTATCCTCTGCTTGTAACTCCATATATTCTCTCAAACTGCCTGTTGGTCTGAGTGTGGTCGGTCTCTTGCCTGTGTCTGTGTCTATTTCCCTGTCCGCCTGCCAGATGCTGTCTATCTGATACTGTTCAGTATTCTTACCTTAAGTGAGTCGAAGCAGGCGATGACCCGTCCGTTCTCCACCTGACAGCTCTTGGCCGGGTGGGCGAACTTACACTCCTGGTCGGAGCGTGAACACGTGCCCCGCTGGAACTCCCTACACACCTCCAGTGTCAGCCACTTTGTGTCACGCATGTGCGCAATGTTCATCGCCATGGCAGCAAGTTGGCAAAAAAGTATTCCAAGCTGAGATGGGTTTAAGCGTGGTGGAAGTGCCCCTATTGTTTTTAATCCACAACTTAAAAGTTCTCTTTTGCTTTATTTGTTGTTGTGGTTACTATCTGTGGATGTTTGTGTTACATGAAGTTGAAATGAAACATTCAAAAAACAAAAGACGGTTCCTATTGATTGAGGAGACTCCTACTCCAAAAAAGGTGAAATGTTGCAGGACGTCGTTTCTCTGTGAATGTTAATGGGTCATTTTCCTGTTCAATCCACCACTGAAGAAGGGAATAAATCCAGCAGACAATTTCACCTGACAATTAACTTGTCACTTTCTGCTTGACTTGTCTCTCTCACTGTTTATTGCTCTCTTACCTACAGCATTCACAATCCAAGGCTGCAAACAGAGGGTCAGGCCAAACCAGAAGCCCTCTGTCCGGGTGCAGTGAAGCAGGCAACACAGAGGCGATAGTCTGGGTGTAGTCTGCTGGAGGTGGGTTAAGGACACTGTGGACCGAGTGGAGGCTTAGAGGGTCGAAGGCGAGGAGGGTTAAAGGCAAGGCGGGTGAGATGCTGCGTGGGCCTGGATGTGGTAAGGCTGGTCAGTCTGGTGAAGAGGGCTGAGGCTGGAGCCTGGCTGCAGTGAGGGCAGAGAGGAGTGGAGGTGGTGGTGGTGGTGGAGGAGGAGATGAGCGGGCGAGCGGGTCTGGGCGTAGGCCGCGAGGAGGGTGTGGTCGCTGTCCTTGTGCTCGCGTTACCGTGGCAGCAAGCGAGCGAGGCAGGGGGAGGGTGGAGCTTCAGCTGTAGAAGCAGGTCAAAGCTGCAGCAGACGTCAGGGAAGGCACTTCCTCTGGGGAGAGAGAGGGAGAGAAGAAGGAGGAAAAGAAAGAAAGAGATTAATCTGATGATATCCCACCAAAGAATACATTCTGGTTTATTTTTTCTTCCATGTAGCCCTCACTGGAGGTTCTGTTTTTGCTCCACTCTGACCTGGAGCGCTACTCCGAGTCATTCTAGTCATGCCACCGCTAAGCTATGCAGCTGTGGGAATGAAGAATATGTAAAAATGTCAGCAATGCAGGGGTGTCAGCTAAAACAAATAAAACTTTCACCCGCCCTGCGCTCTAAACACACATGGTGCGCACACACGTTCATCACGCCACGCCACACACAAACACACTCTCACACAGAGACAGAAGTGCACAAAGCAGCCATTCACCACTTTCCACCACTTCTGGTCGAAGCAGGAAAATCAAATCAAATCCCATATCACTTACAGTTGAGTACGGCAAAGCCGGTCATGGCAAATCTATTTAGAAGAGAAAGAAAGAGAGTGAAAGTAAGGGGAAGTGGAGGCAGGGCATGAGGGAGAGGAGGTTAGTCATTTCCCTTCTTGCGAAGCGGTGTGCGAGTGGGGACCAATGAGAGCCAGCGGAGTTGCAGCAACATTCTGGGCTGAGCGCCAGGTGAGAGCAGGGGGAGGAGCAAAGAGGAGGTTGACCTGCCGCCACCAGGGAGAGCGAGAGAGAGAGAGAGAGAGAAAGAGAGAGAGGCCGAGACCGAGATAGTCCAAACTAATCATTCTCCTTGCTATGACAACTACCTGATTCCTTGCAGACAGATGGTAATACGATGATAAATGTCTCTCTTAGCACAAACAACATTGCACAAAATATCCTGGCAAATATTATTCATTGTGAACTCAAACATTTCCAAATGAGAAGATACCATCGTCATCAGAGCAATACCACGAGGGTCTCAAAGAGATGTGAACTCGCCTGCTGTGATAATATCATGTTTATTATTCTGCTTTCATAAACCAAAATTCCCATTTGTCACCATCACACACAGATGAGATCATGGGTGGAAAAGGTTTTTTTTTTTTTCTTTTTTTTTTTCTTCATGGTTTTGTAATGTTGCCAGTGTTTTCTATTTTTGGTGAAACCATTGTACAGGGTTTGCTAGGGGAATTTGAATGATTGGGATCCCAGGGGCCCATTCCTCTCTTATCACAAGGGCAGGGTAACTCACCACGCCCTATCTAGAGAAATCGCCTTTCCCAGAACAGCATGTGCACCTTCAGCAATGCTACGAACCACCACTCACTACAACACTGCAACACTGTACAGTATATCAGACCCCTGCAGCAGCACTGCCCAGGTCATGATGACCCAGCAACATGGATTATGTTTACAGAGAGAGGCAAGGGAGAGAGAGCAGGAGAGAGAGCGAGAGAGAAAGTGAAAGAGAGAGAGAGAGAGAGAGAGAGAGAGAGAGAGAGAGAGAGAGTGAGAGTGAAAGAGGAATCGGCCTAGCTTCACCTTGGATGACCCCCAGGACAGCAAAAGTAGCGTTGCTGCTAGAAATGACCTTTGGAGTGCAAGCGTAATGGTAACATATACACTCCATATACACACACCCATGTGTACACACACACACACACACACACCAAGTTATCTCCCATGTCATGCACTCTGGAGCAGACACCAGACCATACAAGAAAATAAACGAAAGGTTCAATTAAAAAAGCAACAACTATATATTCACTTTGTATATTGCCTCACTGCTCAATATTTTTAAAATACAGATAATGACATTGTTTTAAATTTTGCTATTTTTTTATAATAACTTCAGTAATGTTCCTTCGTCAGTTTTACAGCACTTTCATGCCAAAAACATTTTGAGTGAGAGTGACTGGATTGGATGTCTTGCTTTGGAATGAGAGTCCTCAAACACAGACCATGCCATTCTTTGTTTACATTACTAGGGGCATGTTTCTATTCCCATGAACTTGCTCATTCATCATTTCATCTTTATTCCTGTGAAAATGTCAACTCAGCCAAGTCTAAACTCTCTGTGTAACTCGGTATGCCCCGGGACGTGTGATTTTAATATCACATCATGTTGATGTTACATGTGTTTATTGCTACAGCGCAGTCTGATAGAGCTGATTGCAACACACACTTTTACAACCCAAATATACTTTTTAATGAGATGAAGTACAAGGGGGCAACGCAGAGCAAACTAAAACTACATTTAGGTGGACTATCTTTGACCTGATCAGACAGAACTCCAACCACAGCTGGAGAGGAACTAATGAGGTGGAATAGTAGCATCCATTATAAAACTAAAGGCGCCATGGGCTGACTTCAATCAAATGAGAGAATGTGATGACTTGATGCATGAAAAGCTGATGCCCCTGTGTTCTGGCTGACTGCCTAATCTGTTTCTATGGTTTCTACTAGGGGGGGTATAACTTAAGGGGAAAACTGAATTTGAAAAAACGTTGTGTTCGTACCAATCTTAAGAGTATGTGTATTTCAATTTGTGGGGTGACTTTGTGGAATGGTCTTGATGTAGAACTCAAGCAGAGTAAAAATATCAAACAGTTTAAGAAGATGTACAAAAAAACAATTTTCGCGAGGTACAGGGATGAGGAAGGGGCCTTGTTTGTCTCAAGAATGTGACGCTCGCTGATGATGACGTTGTTGTTATTGTTTTTTTGTTTTGATTTGTTTTTTTCCCTTTGTTTTCTCTCTGTGAGTGTTGGGACATGCCGGATGGGCACCTACAAGTTGATTATGTATAAAGAGGATGAACAGAGAGTATGTATGTATAAAGACGATGAACATAGAGGTTGATTATGTATGTATAAAAAGGATGTACATAGAGATTATGTATGTATAAAGAGGATGTACATAGAGATTATGTATGTATAAAGAGGATGAACATAGAAGTAATTATTTAAGTTGTGTATGATGGACACTGGGGTGGATAGTTGGACTATAAACATTAAGTTCATTGATTAAGTTTAGAAAAGGGGTAGGACCAAATAAGTATTTTACTTCTTCCTACTCCATTACGGACATGTAATATTTATTTATTTATGTTGTTTATTGAGAATTTGTTGTATATGTTTACTGTTAATTTTATTGGTTATTCTTGTTTTGTTTTCTTACGTATATATATATATATTTTTTTTAACATGTTCGAAATAAATCTATTCTATTCTATTCTATTCTATTCAACTAAAGTCAGACGAGCAGATATGTGCCTGCGGACAGAGAGGCAGTATAGCACGGTATAAGACAGTGCCAAAGTGTTAATGGGCCCTTATTATGATCCATCATGCCTGGACATGGGCATCCTTCCCCTATTGATTGCTTCATCTCAATGGTCTTTCATGTCAGTAAGCCACTCCCTTTATCTAATTCCACTTAAAATGTCTGTGCCATTTGTCTCCAAGGCATCCAACCATTCATTTCAAAAAGATGGCTTTATTTACTGTGGTTTGTCTACTCTTTTGCTTTAAAGTCACACTGCGATGTATTTCGATGCGATGTATTGTTGAAGTGGGATACAGATTTGAGACGTTCGGTTCCGGAAGCGGCCCCCAGCCTCATAGGGATTTTCATTTTAGCGATAGCCGGCATATTACACAACACAGATCCCAGGGAGTCTCCGAGATTAGAAAACAATACTCAAGGTTGCTGCAATGATCTTCGGTACAAATGTTTCAACTTCGTGCGAAACTGTGTTTTTTCTGTTGCTTCCGTGTTTCAAACGGCACCAAACACTACAATATCCATGACCCTTTAAGGCTGTTGCTATGGTCACCGACTGAGACGATGGAAAGCAGTAGAATAAAGTGCAATGTACACTCCTGACCAATGGGTACAAAACACTGGATCATGTTCTTCTTGTCTTAACACTGTAATGCTAGGTCTATCTTGTATGACTAGCTCTAGATATACTATGTCTCTTCCACCTGACAAGATGACCATGCGACAAAGCTTATTATGCTCTCCCAGCTCTGTAATTGGGGGACTTTTATGGCGCAATTCTCTCTGGGATGAGCAGTTTATTTACCCCCTAACGGCCATATGTACACAGCCTTGTACCTTAGCTTTTTTCTCCATTTATGCTAGTTTTTTCAACGCAGCTGCTATTCGTTGGAGCTGATGGGTAATTTCGTAGCGGTTCAGGTCATTCAACTTTTGGAACACTCCAAATGCCGTGTCACGTGACAATGTGAACGCAAAAAATGTATAGGGTTGTTGCTTCCTGGAACTTGGAAATAGTCACACCCATGGGGAGGGATCATTCAAAAGTGTAAACCAATGGGATATCAGTTAGGGAGGGAGTTATTTGATGGGAGGGGCGGGACTGTTCAAAAGTGATGGTTTTCTTGGTTGGAATATTTATGTACGACTCCTGTTACACGATGAAGTCACCACTAAAGATTTTCCATTTTCCAGGAAGTAAAAGTAATGAGATTTTGATAGAATTTTTTGTCATTTTCTTTGGCATAAATTGTCAATTCGGTGTATGGTATGAAAGAATGAGCTGAAAAGGCAAAAAAGTCATTTTTCATTTCAGTGTGACTTTAAGTGTGGAATTCATACTGTTTTAAGCTGTGGATAGCACCGTTCCTCCACTCCTTTAGTCTTCCCGTTCTTTCCACCCTCCCCAGCGCTCTTTCTCCATCCCTCTGTCTTTATGCCCTCAATATGACTGTCTGGCCAGCGCTCTCTGCCAGCATCCTTAGCAGCACTCCCTCAGTCTCCAAGGTCTCGCAAGTTGGTGCAAGGTCAACAACACTGGAGGATGGGAACATGGAGAGAGAGGGGGAGAGAGAGAGGGGGAGAGAGAGAGAGAGAGAGAGAGAGAGAGAGATACTGTGCTGCCTGTTTCCCTCTCTAGGACACGTGGTAGGAACATGACGTGGCTGGGAGAAGAGAAGAGGAAGTAAAATCAGCGAGTCCAAGGAGGCGTAATTAGCACATCACCATCAGCTCATGGTCATGTGACAACAGACGCTAACATATGCCTCAACAGCACAAACAATTTCTGAAATAAAAAGCAACACTGCCTGACTTTTACTTTCTCTTGGTTATGAGTCAGAAAACAAATCTGTTCTGAATGAGTCAAAGACGCTGTCGGAATCCACCCTTCACCTAGACCAAAAGTGCAGACTATGCATAAAATCTGGCAGTGATTTGCACAGTGGACTGTGATGGATGGCGCTCAGACATTATGAGGTATCCTTGAACACAGAGAGGTGTTTTGTTATGAAGGCATGCCCCAACCAATGGAAAGTTACAGCAATGGAGGCGAGGTGCTAGTTGCTAATCTGGGCTGGTCTTGGAGTTGTCATTGTGACTAACTGCTAGAGCTGCTCCCAGACAACAAGAAAGAGGGTGTGGTTCACAGTTATGATAAGGCTTCCTGGGAAATGACTGAGTGCTACATTATTAGTCTAGCCTAGCATAGCCTGACATCACAGGTCATGAGTTACTGGAGGCCCTACTCTGCATAATCACCCTTCATAACAAATGGAACAGGGGGTTAATTGATGTAGCATGGGTAGAAATCAAAGCAGAAGCAAAGTATAAGATGTTTACACTTTAAATAGGCTATACTAGCACTCACTGGTCATACAACCTTTGCTATAGCAACCTAGCTAACAAACCATAGCTCCTAACCAAAGCTTCTATTTTCTGCTTTGACTGCAGAGAAAGAGGCGGCAGTTTATCGCCTTTGGCTTGGTGTTCTTCAGTAAAAGGAGTGGTTTCAGCATATTGACAGAGGTGGAGTCAGGGTGACAGTGTGCTGAGACAGGTCATCACAGTGGAGGACGTTGGAGGAAATGCAACACCACAGCCCTCGCTGCCGCTGCTGCATGTGCTTTGAATATCACACGCCAATACTGCCCTCTCTGACCCTTGCTCATACATGCATGCGCATGCACACACACATACACACTAATGCATATATGGACATGTGAGCACGTTCTCTCCCTGTCTCTCGATCTCTCTCTCTCTCTCACACTTGTGCACACAGAGTGAGAGCTGCTACTCTATCCACCATGTCTTTCCTGTGACACGCAGCCATACATCCCAGAGTAAACAGCGTCTCCTTGACGATAGCACCTCCCGTGTTGGTTGAGAGATCAGGTTGAGAGTTAGGTCTGGATGAAACGACCGCAGTTCAGGCCGAAGACAAGGGCTGGGGCTACAGCACACAGCCTTAACACAGGCAACCAACATAGGCTGGAGCCTTATAAAGAATTGATGCCAGCTTCTCATGGATACACGATTTATTTATTTATTTTGATTTTTTTTCCCCGTATGAATAGAGTTTGACTCAACGCAGCTCACGTGGACAGGAAGATGAGCTCCACAGGGCGCTGCTGAAATAAAATCTCTGCCACTGCGTGCTCATCCAAATATCCTCACCATAGTCGGTATTGTTACCATCCTCCTCACCGTCCTCATCATCATCGTGTCCTCACCTTTTCTTAGCTATTAGTTTAGCTGACTGGTTTGTCACTGGATTAAGTAATGTGGCAGTGAAAGAGAGTTTGTGGCTAGGAACGCACAACAAACAATGCCTATTGATTCCTCTTGAGAGCAAACCTCTGGAGACAATGAGATCTCTTGTGTAGCACGCACACACACACACACACACAGGCCTATACAAACATACACAAACCACCATGTGTCCTGTGTACAGGATTCTTAGGTTATGGTGAATATCTGACTGTGTGCGACACTGCATCTGTGTGTTTTTCTGTTTGTGTGCCTGTGTGTATCTGTGTGTTAGTGTGTGTGTGTAAGGATGTATTAAACTCAATGGACAGTGAGGATAATAGCTGGCCTTATGGTTTAATGAGTGGGTCATTGGCTCACATTTATGTTGTCTGAGTCAACCTAATGAAACATAGTCAGGCTCCACAGCTCAGTGGCTGCTTTCTAAATATTGTAGGACCTAGTTGTGTTCCCTGGTGTGTGTGCCTCCTTCAGCGCCTATCAAACTAGTGAGGTAACACTCTTTTAGAAAAAAAATTAGAAAAGACATCATTGTCAACACATTTCTAGGTGTCATTTGGTTCACCATGCATCTTTTCTTACTTCCAAACACAGCATGGCATAAAAGCAGTTGTTTTGTGCAATTACAATGTGCTGAAAAGTAGCACTCACTGATGTGTTACAATGACAAATCCTTTTCAAGAGCACAGCTTGGCATCTATCAGAGAGGAATCGACATTGCCTAGGACAGAATGTAATTCATTCCTAGACTTATACACCGCATTATCTAATCACGTATGGAATGCATACAAGGGACGTACAGTACAGTATGTTTAGCTTCTTTATCAGTGTACTGTGTGCAAGCATACTTTGCCACTGGCCGACTTTATCTCCTGCATTAGTGATCAATATAATTTTCATTTAGTCAATCATTTTCATAGAGGACAGACTGTGCTAGTGCTTATATCATATCTATTCCCCATTGAGTGTTGAGGCCAGCTTCTAAATTACCAGACGCAAGACAGTCCCAATGCAGTCCCAATGACAGAAACAATGGCAGAGGGAGAGTGGGGCGATAGAGAGAGAGAGAGAGAGAGAGAGAGAGAGTGAGAGAGAGAGAGAGAGAGAGAGAGAGAGAGAAGGAGAAGCAAAGAAATAGGGTAACAGTGGGTATCATTAAATGTTATAGCCTTCTGTTTCTCTCCCTCGGAGGTGGCTAGGTTTAAGATGTCTGGGCTGCATGCAGGGGCTGATGCAACTGGGGTCTAGAAAAACAAGGACAGGCTTGTGTTGACACATGTACCACCTGACAGAACAACAATGAAATAACTAAGCACTTAGAGCTGACTCCGTGACCAACAGCACAGACATGTCGCCGGCGTTGCTTATTAGCGCTGTTCCATGGTTCAGTCTAGCGCCGGACACTCTGTCACTGTTTCCTCGATATTGCACTGCCTGACAAACAGACGCTCTGCCTGGTAAACATTACTGGTTGGTGATGGCAAGTTCGAGACTCATTCAATTGAGAGCATTACCGGTGCATGGGACCACAAATTAACATTAGCCTGACTTGGAATCAGGCTAAGAGGCAGGTCTCTTACATAGCAAGTGCCATCTCAGACTGTGCTCTGATGCACATGTGATTTGTCGGAGGCAGCGCATACTCTGTGAAAGACTTGTTAGAGAGCACATAATGTGGGTGGTGACATGTTGAAAAAGGGTTGAAATGTGGTCGTAACACAGTAGGAACATATAGAGAAGCACTCCTGTAATGAAGGATTAACCTGTCAGCAAAGAAGCAACCACGCACGTAATCCTGTCTGTAGGGCAGATCCCAGATCCTAGGATACACACACATACACACAAACACATGCAGATGAGTTTGCAGCTGTACTCAAAACCCATATACAATTTTGGACATACACAAACCCACATAAAGAGCCATCTCTATCTATCTAGCTAGACAGGAATTGATAGTCTACCTGCACCACAGCTACCCTTGGGGTTTTAGAAAGTCTCAACAATGCACTCAGCCACACATCTGTCCGTATCGCATACGCCTGTATGTGTGTATGTTTGTGATTGTGTGTATGTGTGTGTGTGTGTGTGTGTGTGTGTGTGTGTGTGTGCTACTGTCTGAGCCACCCCCAATCCCTCTAAGTCACAACAACAACATTCCTCATCATCGCCCCAACCACGGACACACCACCAAGAGGAAACCCAGGGCCGAGGGGGGGAGGAGGGAGGAAGAGGAGAGGAGAGGTGGGGAGGAGAGAGAGAGAGAGAGAGAGAGAGAGAGAGAGAGAGAGAGACAAAGAGGGGAGAGGAGAAGGAAGGCTAGAAGTCTAAGGCTCTGAGGATCCAGTGGCTTTGTCACGGCAGCGAACCGTCTGCATTTTACCACGGTATTTCCACCCCGAATGAAGTCAGTCCCGCTGTTATTCAGACGGTTCAGGAGGTAAAGGCTGAGTCCACAAAACAACACAATGCCTGCAGAAAAAGTATACGTTTGAAATCTTCATACCCCATTTGAGTCTACCAAATGGCCAGCTATCATCCTAGGTAAAGGAAAACACTCTCGGCCCATTTACCTTACCATGATCACACAGGCAGACTTAACTGTCGAGACACAGAAAACCATTACAGGACAATCTCACTCCATCTCCCGATGCCTTAACAAAGTACGCAATTACTTACTTTTACTCCAGTTCAAACACGGACAAGTAAAAACCCTCCATTTACTGGCTCTCTTTCTCCCTCTCTCTCTCTTTCTCGTTCTTCCCCTCTCTCTCCTTCTCTCTTCAACTTTCCTCCTCTCTCTCAGTTACTCCCCCTCTGTCAGACGCATGCAAACACTCACTCGCGCACACACACACACACACACACACACACACACACACACACACACACCCACAGACAGAGCCACCCTCTCACACACTCTCTCCTCCCGCGACCCGGAATGCTTGGCAAGGTTCTACTGTACTGAAATACTGTGCTCACCATATAAGGTAGCGGCAGCTTCACATGTCACACATAATTTACATGCAGCGGGGCGGGAGTTCACCTTTTACAGCACACACGTAGAAACAGACACACACATGCAAAACCATGCTGCCCCCTTAGGCTGACGCGACAAGGGGGGGGGGAGAAAATTTAACAGAGAAAAAGAGAGAAAGAGAGAGAGAGAGAGAGAGAGAGAGAGAGAGAGAGGGGGATAGAGAAAGTGGGGAAGACAAAGAAATAGCTGTAGGTAAAAGAGAATCAAATTTTAACATTTGCCTAGTTAACCAAGCCTTGCAGGATAACTCCCAACATGTCCAATGTTGAGTCAGACGGAGGGAATGAAAGCTGAGTGGGCGATCTATTGATCCACTTCACTGCTTCCTGGAACAACCACGGCCCTCCAAACACACACACATACACACGCACACACGTACACACGCACACACACACACCAGCAAATTTTCTTGCTAACTGGCGCTACCCTCAGGAAGTAGCTATTGTGTGACTGTCTGCTTTGAGCCAGGAATGTGCCTTGCTGCTGTGTGTGTGTGTGTGTGTCTAAAAAACAAGCCATAACAAATAGATGTTAACTGTGAAACTGTGGCCCTCATACTGAACACACACACACACACACACACACACACACACACACACACGGCAGACACTAAAGCAAACAAACCCGATATCTCTACCTATGCTCCAATGCACAGGCGCTTACTTTGGAAAGTAAAGACTGCAGCACACAGAGGAGGAAAGATCTAGATAAACCGATGAGAGACCCTTGGGAAAGACAGGGAGAAAGCGAGAGAGAGAGAGAGAGAGAGAGAGAGAGGGAGAGAGGGAGAGGGAAAGAGAGAGATAGAGAAAGAGAGAGATAGGGAGGAGGGTACAAACCAAGCCCTTACCTCTCACATCGCTCTTCAGTTTGTGTGTGCGCTTCCGCGTGTCGATCGACTCTGCGTGTGTGTGTGTGTCTGTCTGTGTGTGTGTGTGTGTTCAGACAGGCCGCGACAGCAGACCCCCAGGCACCGGCTGGACCATTCTCAGGCAGGCAGGCAGAGCGCAGCAAGGCAGAGCGACTGGCAGAAGAGAGCCAAAGCGAGTGAGCGAGTGATTCAGCAGCGAATGAGTGGAGGAGCTGTGCGGAGCCGAGCACCGGAGTGAGAGAGAGAGAGAGGAGGAGTGTTTGTCTGTGTGTGTGCGTGTGTGTCTGTATGTGTGTGTGTGTGTGTGTGTGTGTGTGTGTGCGCGTGTTGCAGCGTTGGCTGTGTGCGCTAGTGTCTCCCCTCCCCTGCTTCTTGAAGTGGCTGAGCTGGGCTGTGCCGAGCTGTGCTGTGCTGAGACGGGCTGGGCTGTGTCTCTACGGACTCCCCAGCCTCTGGATCGTCTGTCTGCTGCCTGAGGAGAGTGCTGCTCGCTGGGCGGCAGTAGCAACAGCTGTGGAGGAGGAGGAGGAGGAGGAGGAGGAGGAGGAGGAGGAGCGGGGGACAGGAGAAGAAGAGGAGGAGGAGGGAGCTCTGACTGCACCGGGCATACAGATCCTGCAGTCCCCTCTCCCCCCCTCCCTTCCTCTCCGAGGGCTAGGCCACGCCCCCCTGAAACAACACCAGGAAGTGCTGGCTCAGTTACAGCAACACTGGCCTTGCCTATCCAGTCAGGCTGAGGAAGGAGAGAGGGAAAGAGGGAGGGAGGGAAGGGGGGGAAAACACAGCAAGAAGGAAAAGAAGGAGAGCGAGAAGGGAAACGAGTGACAGGATAAGGCTAGGAGAGGGGAAAGAACACAGAGAGAGGGGAAGTGAGTACAGCCAGAGAGGAATGGGTGAAACAGAAACAAGGGGGAACAAGGGATGAAGAGAGGTGGGGGGAGGATAAGGAGAGAAACAGCGGTGGAAAGGAGTTGGAAAGAATGAAATGATTAAGGGGAGTGAAGGAAAGAATTACGGAAAAATTTACAGGGAGCTTGCGACAGATTAGGTCTGGCTTCTGTCCGGATCCCCCCGCTCTCTCTGTGCTTTTCTGCTGTGGCATGCAACCCTCAGACACCTCAGTCAGCCTCACACTCACACCCTGCCCACACTGTGAAAGCAAGTCACACTGACCCACACTAAACTGAACTTTACAGGGCTTCCCTAGTGTGTGAGTATACATCCAATATAAGGTAGAGCTTGTAAATATTCAGGGAAGAACCATTCAAAAAGGGAAGATGCAGACCAGTGCAGTACAGTTGAAGGTAAGCGACATATTGTAAAAAGGCTAACTGAGACCACATTGTGTTTGAACTAAAGCAGACGCTGCTACCACCTCTCTTCTATTGTTGTTGACTCAAGGCTTCCGCCTCCACAAACCTCTCCATCCAGGGGAAAGCCAGAAGAAGAACTGGATTTGGACCTGATGCTGCAATATCCGGTAGCCATGGAGATAGCGGCCTTGGCATCTGCAGGAATCTAGACAGACTTCTAGCTGTGTGCTGATTCTAGTTTTTTTTTTAACTGATCCTGGATATTGTCTAAGACTCAGTTCATTTGGTCTTGATTAAGATAAAGCTAAAGGAGAGAGCGCTCGCATTATGCTGCCAGTTTGGAATCTTGTAAAATGGATGGGTGAGCGCTTCACTCTATCTTTTCATTTCCAATGTTGCGGCATGCCAAATTCAACACGCTGCAGTTTGCCTGAGCCCAGATCAGTTCGCACCTGCACCCGTACTGCCGTGCACATGCTGATGTTACGCCTGGCGGTACGGAGATGTACAGTAACTACTCTCTTTCTCTCTCTCTTATATTTATTTGCATAGATAAGCCGGCATGAAATTAACAATGGCTCTTGCATATAAAACTTGCTCTGTCACCCCACTGTCTCTCTGCTCCACCGTCTCCCTCTCTCTCTGGACCAGTGCGTACTGCTGCGTAGCCCTGTTTAATACAGAGCCGGTGATAAGTCATCTCTAATTTACACAGCAGGCCTTTAAACCCTGGGTGACAATCTGTGGTCGAGCCCCAGCTGCAGCGCTTACCCTTTACCTAGCCTATGTTCTGGCACAATGTTTTCTATGCACCCAGAGAGAGAAAAACATGCCGTATACCTCAGACAAAATAAAGGACTTCTCATAGAACCATTTTTTTGAGTTGATCAAATTTTGATATATAGTGGTATTAGCTACAACAAAGGAGCGCATGCCTTGATCCATGTCCATCCATTATATATCTGATGGAAGGAGATCAGACATCAACTGTGGAAACAGCCCTGCTAGAGCAAAAAATGTCTGTTTCAGATTAGCTCAGACTCTGTCGAGGACTGCTGATCAATGGGAGCAGCAGGTCGCTCTGACCCCAAAATGGAGTTTGCTTTGACCCATAATGGAGAAACATAGTGATTGATGCTGTTCTGGGCTGGCTCCACAGGACACACATTAGCAACGCTCCCGAAGATCTGGGCTCTCTGCGAAACTCAGACACTGACGTGGAATTTCCCCTCTTCTGCTGCTGCTGACATCATGCCAGTGCTTCTCTTTCTCTCTGTCCCTGTGTCTCTCTTTTTCTCTCTGCCTTGCTAGTCCCTATTTCCTATTCATTATCATTAATCTTACACTATCTCCGAGCCGCTCTCTCTCTCTGACTATATCTTAATTCCCCAAAATTTCCCCTAAGAACCACAACCACTTGTCTATTTGTCACTAACCACACAACCATATTCCCCTAGTCCAATTAGGGGTGTGAGTGTAGAGGAAAGCTTTGCAGTTACCAGATGGTTTGCTCATTCGGTTCTACAAGTCATATTCTCAAGTGCCATTCTGCATATTTCATGATCAAATGTAAAACGGGAGCCCATTTTATGAGGAAATTCTCTTTTTCAAGTCCCTATTTCTTCATCTCAAGTGAAATCAGCTGTATGTTTTTACTTCTTGCGCCACATGTCTTGTACCTCGTAGATAAGAGGACGGCGTGACCGTTGCTCTAGAGGAGATCAATGAGGCCATGGAGAGGTATTTCAGTATGAGCAGAGAGTATGCAACAGGAACCGCCATACTGGGGTTGAGAAAACTGTTTGCTGCTAATTCTGCTTTCGAAACCAGTGGGTGGTCACACAGATAAACGTTAACTGATAGAGAACAGGAAGAGGCGTGTGTGTGTGTGTCTGTGTGTGTCTGTGTGTGTGTGTAGTGTGGTTAAGAAAGCACCTCAGAGTAAAAAAAGTACAACTCATTTTATAGGGAAGGTCAGAATATTTTAGAACTGACTCAGAGTTAGACTAGCATTGTGATCTTTATCTGTCTTATTAACCCTGTTTCCAACATGGTCAGGCAAGGTCAACCTCTCTCTCTCTCTCTATGTGTCTTTCAACCTATCAAATCCTCCTTCGCTCTCATCCTCTACCCCTCTCTTATTTTCTCTCCGTCTTCCCCGGCGAATTCAACTTTCTGCCCTCAGCCTGCCTATCGTCTCAGCAGTCTGCTATTTCCCAGCCTTCTGTAAATGACACTGGGTGGCTGATGTGAACTCTCACTCCACTGAGGAAATGTCCCAGAGCCTTTGTATGCCAAGCTCTGACGGCCCATCTATCACTAAGGCCACAAATACACATTACACTCCCATTACAGACCATCACAGCGGCAACTGCAACAGTACACAGCCTTGCAGAAAGGCCCGCAGCACAGCGCTGCACAAAGGAGCTGCATTCAATGTCAGCCATTTCACAATAGTTTGTGTTGGAGGTTACAGAATGAGACAGCAGAATGGAGACTGGAGGTAATTTCTACCCTTAAAATGGCTGCTGGTTGTGTTACACATCTTCTTATTTTAGTGTAGAGTGAGGAGCACCCCAAGTCAAACAAGGTAGATATACTGTATGTCTGATTGATGAACTAAAAGAGAAAACTGGCAAAGTTAAATCTGCAGAACCAAAGCAAGACAGCCAACTACAGAATAGAGACATTTGAAAAAAAGATGTTACATATTACTAAAATGTAGGTAATAATGTGGGACGAGTAGCAAAATGTGTGTAAATGTTGGCAAACACTCCTTTTCTACTATACACACATTTGCAATTGTGTTTCCTTGCAGCATACTGTGTGGTTTTCTCTCTTAACTTTTTTTTCCACTTTGACGCAGTGAGGGGAAGCAGGTGCAATTCAAGCTGTCAGGTTTGAAATACGGAGAGAGGAAATAGCATACTGTATTGTCCCCATCTGACACCACTGTGTGAGTGTGCAGCATTCGAGCTCGAAGCTTATCTTGGAGATAAAATGAAAATGAATGGAAACACCCTTTGCAAAGAGGCCTTTCACTCGAGCTTCCAGCAAAGTTTCTGTCTTAATGTAGCCTGCATATATACTGCTGAACATAAAAATAAAATAAGCTATGAATGAAATATACTTTCCTAACCTCTCAAACACTCACAAAAGCACTCATATAGCCTTCACTGTAAGTTAGACAACCTTGTATGAACAGCAAAATACTCCATATGTTGGCTTTTCTATGGCACAGAAACTTTCTTTCATCGCAAACAAAACAAATATTTTTTTTGAACAGTGTAAATTATCAGCAAGTACATAAGCAAAACATCAAGAGGAAAACATTGAATAACAACATCTACTGCATGAGTCAAAGTTATCTATTAAGCAGTGATCCTAGAGACGCTGGACTTTACCTTACCTGTGTGTCTGTCTAGCGCTGACGTGCCACTGGGACAGACAAAGCTACTTCAACACAGGTCACGCTGACGCAATGCATTGTGGGACCAACAAACATCTTGATGTCTGTCTTCCTCTAGTCCTCTCTCTCTCATAATAGCGCCTTTTGCTTGGCAACGGCCATATCACAAATGCGGTCAGGTTTACAGCACACCATCACTGCGCAACACCATGTCGCCATGACAACCACTCCTAATCTCATTTGCATCTTCTGCTTGCATTATCTACTGATGCCAAATATGGTCACCCCTGTATTTTTCCCCGCCCCTTTTCTGCGTCCCCTTTTATAACTTCCTCTTTCCCTCCATTTTCATAACTGTATGTGTGTGTGTGTGTGTGTGTGTGCTTTGTGTATGCGCACATGCCTGTGTGTTTGTATACTTGCAGTCTATGAGTGTGTGAAAAGAGGAAGTGCTCATGACATCTGACCAGTTTGCAGCCTCAGAGATAAGCAGTGAAACAGCTCGGTAAAACAGGAAGCGGGGTGTTGTAGAAGCTGCTGTTTGGAGACTTAAAAAAGGAAGGGCACCGAGGTTACCACAACACCCCTGTCAGGTACAATGTCACAGGGTTTCACTTACCCCCCTAGTTCCTCCTCAGTAAGGCTGGTGCGGGCATGTGGCCTCTTCCTCCGCCCCCAGGGCCGTGTCTGTCAAACTATCACTGGAAGGTTGAGACGGGCCCCTGGAGCCCACACACACAGCAACACTCAGCAGCACTCAGCACCTGTCTGCAGCTGCCAGCGCCGAGAAACAGACACGGTCAATCACACAGGACAGCGCAGCAAAAGGTAAAGAGCAGAAAAGAGTGGGAGTGGGAGCGAGAGAGACAGCGAGCATTATATCAGCAGAAAAAAACAACGTTCTGAGCAGGTTGCATGTTATGTGCAACACATAATGCGATGAATCGAAAGTTTAGTATTTAAAGGTGTTGCATTAAAAATCAATATTGTCAAATTAATTGTGAAACCTTGGTAGAATTATCGTAAACAAATGAGACCATGGTCGAGACATTTGGTAGCCTCTATCTCATGCCCATGTTGGTGCTAGTGTTTCTCAAAATTAAGACCATATTTCCCAGTAACCCTGTGGCAGAGGATGTTGCTACCATATTTGCCAACCTTGAGAGTCCAGAAATAGGGAGATTTTCCAAACCAAAGCGGGGGTCTGGTGGTCCACACCCAGATTCAGAAACCGTACTTCCTGCATTCTGGTGACTTTTTATGTATAAAATAACAATGTAAATATAGTACAAAGAAAAAAGGAAAGATGTTGGTTGCACTCAGACGAAGGTCAGTTGGTCAGGTGCAAAAATCTAATTATTGTACACAAGGAAAATAATTCTGCACACTGCAAGTAAAAGGCTAGTGTGCAGAATTATTTTCCTATTTTTCTAATATATTATTAAAACATCATCTGCTTCTTTGCAGTATTCATAGTATTCTGTTACATCACCACACGGCCATCTTGGTAGGAAAATAACAGGTGACTGTAATAAATTAGCAGGTGATCTTAATCAAATGATAGCCACAGCCAATGAGCTGTGACATCATGGGAATACTATGAATACCTTTGGCTCCAACTACCTACCAATTTACTAACTACTGTATGTAACCATGGAGATGACATTTTTGGTCATCAACGCATTTTGTTGACCGTGATAGTATAGAGAGCCTAAGTCCCTCCCCTTCCGCTGTCCCCCATGGGACCTTATTTCGGAAAAAATATGTACGGTAGTCAATGGCGAGAGACAAATAATTGTTTGATCCCGTTTGAATTGTGCCATGAATTACACATATGATGTTTTGTCAATTTAAAAGATAATTTTGCAAGTCAAGAAAGTCGCAGTTTGTCGTAAAACAGTAAAGTAACGTTTAGTTTTGTGTGAAACCGCTCAGTGAACTACATCTCTCGTCTCGCACAATATACGTCACCAACACCAACATGGAACGAAACATACGAAACACACAGGCATCGTTAGCCCCCACTGTACTAAAACTATCCTAAACCAGTTTAAATCCGTTTTTACTGTCTACCTTCCAGCTGTGTATAATACTACTGCTATCTGAGAGGGACTTATATTAGCTTCAGCGGCTCTGGGTAGCTTGTGGAGAGAGAAAGTTATAACGTCACTTACGCGACTTTTGGGTGTGTAGTATTTCTAATTACATATTTTCACAGTTTACAGTTATACTTCAACAGTTTTACGACAAACTGCGACTTTCTTGACTTGCAAAATTATCTTTTAAATTGACAACACATCATATGTGTAATTCATGGCACAATTCAAACGGGATCAAACAATTATTTGTCTCTCGCCATTGACTACCGTACATATTTTTTCCGAAATAAGGTCCCATGGGGGACAGCGGAAGGGGAGGGACTTAGGCTCTCTATAGGGCCTAGATTTTTTGTGTTGCTATTTTGAACAAATATAGTAAAATGAGCAGATTTTGAAATTTGATCAAAATATGTAAGAAAATCAGGAGAAATGACACCATCGGAGAATGAGTCTCCCAGGAAAATCGGGATAGTTGGCAAGTACGGTTGTTTTGTGCCACAAATCAATATCCCGTTGTGCCGTAAAGCAATATAGTGGATTTCCCGCGAAATCCAACCCAGTGGCGCCCAATGTAAAATGCAGTGTAAAGGCCATAGAGGCTGTCAATCTTCTCAGCGATGGTCTCGTTGTTTAACAGTAATTATGCTAATGTCTCAAAATGAATGTGGTAATGATTTATTGATGTTAAAATGCTACACATAGCACCTTTAATGTGAAGGCTATTTCACTTTGCTTTTCCAGGCACTCCAGAGTATTATCAGGAGATTTGACCTCTCATCTCAGGCTTTCTAAGCACATCATCTCTTCCTCTGACTCTAACTTACCCAGGCAGCATCTGGAGTAGCTGTGAGGCAGATTCAGAGGCTCTGAGCACCAGACGGCCTCCCCTCCTGTAGGCTGCAGGGCTGCTGGGACTCGGGGGACTGGAAGTCAATGAAACCAGGCCTAATTTAGCCTCCCCTCCTCCACTAGCTGCCAGGAACCAGAGTGAGACTCCTTCCCTTTTTAGGGCTCCCTGGACACTGCGGTCTGCAAGTGGCACTACTGCATTCCAAGCTACACTAAGGAGAGAGACAGAGAGAGAGAGAGAGAGAGAGAGAGAGAGAGAGAGAGAGAGAGAGAGAGGGAGAGAGAATGAAGAATCTATTTACTTAATATACAGTTTATTTTATTTCATTTTATTTGACTTTATTTCTATCTCATTTATGTTTGAATCTATACTTTGGCAACATGTGCACATGTATGTCATGCCAATAAAGCTGACTGAATTGAATTGAATTGAGAGAGAGAGAGAGAGAGAGAGAGAGAGAGAGAGAGAGAGAGTGAGAGAGAGAGAGACAGAGAGAGAGAGAGAGAGGGGAGATGTGAAAGTAGAAGTTGTGATATGCAAGCATCATTTTAATTATTATCTGTGCAGGTCTGAAAGTCATAACCTAGCATTGTAAGAAGCACACTCATTTAAGCCCTCATGTCTTTAAATTACTCATACACCAAGCTTATTTAACCTGTCAGGTGGGAAAGGTTTACAAAACCATACGGTACCATCATACCTTTACACCACCGATAAACACTTTGAACAGACACACAGACAGCCTGGTGTTGTGAGTCAGACACCGGCGTCCAGTGCCCACTGTCACAACAGCCTGCCATCAGATCACACCACTAATTAGCTGTGAAGAGAAGACTAATCAGGGAGCCTATACTTACACTATCCACTCAGCCAGGCCCCGACACTCTGTCATGTAATGTTTAATAACCCTGCACTGAAACTAGAGGCTGCCCGCCCCGACGTGGGTCCTGTCTGCATTGTGATCAGGCTGCTTTTCATCTGAGAGAGAGAGAGAGAGAGAGAGAGAGAGAGAGAATGTTGACACTCACCATCCAACTTGAAAATGTACAGTATTTGAATACATTTTTCATTTGGTATTTAGGTTTCACAGTAATATATTTTCTTCCCAACTTGTTTGGTATTAATAAACTGAGACCTGAAAAAGACCCGGAATTGAATTATCACCTAAATGCATTTTGATCAATGCAAAAAAAACAAATCTGATTAAAACAGCACAATAAAACTCAATGTGCTGATATATGTCCTCTTTGAAGACCAAGAATTGCACTGAAAAGTGAAATTAAAGTTATTTCAGCAGGGCAAGCTGGAAATGCCACTGTGCAAGCTTATGAAAATGATAGACACGTCACTATTTATTAACCATGGCAGCCCATGTATTCAAAATAAATGGATTAGATGAGGATTACTCATTGCGCCTCTATTCCCTTCCCATCCCAGTGTTTTCTACTAGTGATGTGACTACACATGTATTATTTAAGACAGTGATCACATAAGCCATGGTATGAATACACAATAGGATTATCTATGGTGGAGTGTTAAAGTCTCATCTTCTGCCCCCCCACCTCCCACCCCCTTTGGGGAACTGACAAAACGTGGCTGCCGTTTTACTGCGAGTGTATGGAATAAGCCCGATTCACACTCACATAATCCCATTAGTCCCATTCATGGTCCCTGTCTGACCACTCTGCATAATGAGGAGAAAAAGACTACTAGGACAATATTTATAAGTAACTATTTTCATAAAGGGGAATTCCTTATGTCAGTGTAACATAGACAACAATTTTTTTGTTTCAGGAACTCCCTGGGTTTCGGTCAACCCCTTCACCAACTACTGTGATGGTCTATAAGATTTTTTATCCTGCTTCTTCTATATTAAAACCCTAGAAATCCAGCCTTCTCACTTCACCTCTCTTCCCCATATTCACAGTGCGGTCTACTGATGTATCTGTAATGGTGCGAGGTGTTCCACTATCCATCATCATTTATAGGGGCGATAAGATCAGCAACTGTCATCAACCCAATCTGCAATGATATTAAAAAAATAACTTGGTAGCTAGAGGCTATTGAAGTTAAAGTAACATCAATAAAACATGAAATGTGTTGGAGCTGGACTGGTCCTACCGGTTCAGACTAAAGCTAACTGATCCAATGCCACAATGGTATTGTAATGGATTATACTGGTAGTGATTATAGACAACTGAACGACAAACCAGGAACTAGAGTGGGTCATTCTATGCCATGTTATGTTGACTTAGCCCTGTGTCAGCCAAACGAGCGCTCTGCTATAAGCATTAACTACCGTGATAGCAAGGGCTGAATGGTGGCTGTGCAGTACACACTATACATCAATTCCCTTGACATAACTTCATAATAGGCTAGGATTTGGATTCCATAGGTCTTATAGAGCTGCATTCATTCATTGGAATTATTATATTGCGATTGGGATATTGCAATACAGTATACAGGCACAGATTTTCATTATTTTAGATTTTTCAGCAAACAAACATTTTTAAATGTTTTATATGTTGCTTATGATTTGCTCTGTTTGAATACAATGAAAGTGTAGTTTACAGTGTACTATTTATGCGCCAGAAATTGAGCTCAGCACCACAATACCATGTTTGAGTCCATTTTGAGCACCCAAAACTAAATAATTAAAATAATTATAATAAACAATTGCAACCTTGTGCAGTAGTAGTTCATGTTGTGAGTAGTTCATGTTGTGATTTTCTGCTTCCTCTACATTGGTTCCTTCAACAGAAAATTGCAGAACTAGTTTAATCAACTAGCCTGAGTCAAAGTTTAACATCAACAGTTATCTAATGCCAAGCTGAATCCATACTATGATTTCTCAGGTGAGCTCCTTTGCCACCAAACACGCTTTACATGAGCAACTCTCTTACCAGGGCTGAGGGTAAATAAGGAAAAGGGTCCAACCACCAAACACAGCTCTAGATCAAAAACATCTTCTATACACTAGAAGACCCTCCACTTAGTAACCTAGCAACCAGTGAACTCAACATTGCACCTATTGTAACTCTAAAACTAGCTAAGCTGAGCACCAGACATAATTATATCTCTCCTCAGCCAATCACATAAGGCCCTGGGCCATAAATAACAGACTGCTCCCCTACAGAGCTCCAGTCTGTGCCGAAAAGTCAACAAACACTTTCTCCAGTAGCGGCATTTGCTCACTATTGGATTCCTCTTGCTCAGAGGAAGACAAACAGAAGGGGAGAGAGACAGAGGAAGATATAGAGGACTAGAGAGAGAGAGAGCAATAGAGAGAGAGAGAGACAGGAAAAGAAAAACAAATGTAGCCTATGATTACTGAGTCATAATGAAGGCTGTTAGATGGGACTGGCTATGAGCTATGTCATTAAAGACAGTTGAGTGGCTGGAAAGCCTTGCAGGTCTCTATTTGAAACACTGGCATGCTGGATAACAAGGACACACAGGGCAGGAGACAGAGAGCCCTCACAAATAGCTTCTTCAGCCTTTGATTTTCAAAAAGTGATTATAACATTTTGCAAATATTACACTAACGCTGCTGATCCAAATTGGTTCTTAATAGCAGTTGCCCTGTTGTAAATGGCCGGGGCTCCGTTTTCAAGCCTAATTACCTTGTGTGTGTTTTTGCCAGACAGCTACTCCAGAGCTCTGCAAAACAGCTCGGTCTCTGGGGCCTTATATTTAGATTTTACGACCAATATTGAATTCCGACCCCAGATATTTTCACCAGGGTGATTTAAGGTGTCACTTCGATGGGGCAACAAGTTATGACCGTAATTACGATCAGATCACATCACATGGCTGAAAGAGGGCTCTGGTACAGTTGTTCCCTCTGGGTGATGAGAGATGGGATTGGAGATGTGTCTCCATACAGGACATTACTAATGTGTTACGGAGTAACAGAACACACTTTTATGTCTTTTACTAAGGGGATTTGAGAATCCATCTAACCTCTTAGCTTCATATCATCTATAGCTCCTCCTGGTGACAAGCCACAGTGATAAAAAAGGCTATAGGTTATATGATGACCAAGCAATTTCTAAAAGATCAATGTCTATGCTTCCTTTTTAAACTCTCTTAAGGGCACTTTGGAAAACATTAGCTTTCATGGTACTTGATCACACCAACAGAGATGCCAACTACATCAAAATACGACCTCCGTAATAGGATCATCATGTTACATATTCCCTGAGATATGTAAAGAGATATGTAAACATGACTGATGGAAGCACCATGAGACATCCTTGGCACGTATCAGATAATAAAAACAGATGTGTCCTACATTTCTCCTGTCTTCCTGTGCTATTCCTTTCATTTGGCGCCTCTCAAATGGGGAGGCGACACTTTCTAAACTCCAATGTGACGTGTCCAGTGAGTCCTGTGCCTGTCCGTCTGATTTAAAGCTCATGGAGGTGCATGTCTTGGGTTAGACCGATATATCGATTTGCCGATATTGACTTTTTATTAAATATCGGATATTGGCCACCAGTCATGTCGTCTACTACTGATATGATGGAGGTTCCTCCCTGTCTATAAACAGTTTATACATGCAATGAATAGTTTGTACAATTGCTGCTTTGAAATTTTCTTTTTATTTAAAGGCTTGTATCCCCAAATTCCTCTTGAATAGACTGGGTGAGTCATCCTGCCTTAAGGCTAGCCCTAAAAGAATTTCATTATCCCGGGTTTTAATGGAGAGTTTTAGCATCCCATGGTCTCTATATGCTGTTTCAGAGGCTTTTTCACCCTAACAAGAATAACATTTTGTCAAAAACACTTAACACTTGTCAGTTTTTTGATTTGCTTTGGCATGGAAATTGCCTAATTTAATTTGAATATCCTTAAATACAGACACAAAATATTAGCTATTGACAGCTTCAATCCAAGTAAAATATTAGTATTGGCCTTGGGCGAACCCTGGCCTTGACTGTGATGTTGCAATTATTCTTGACTTTTACACATAGGATGTTCTGTGACTTTGATGACATTACATTTGGTGAATGAATTATTGACCGGTACCATTACCTTAAAAACTGGAATAGACAAATGCATCCCTCCCAACCTGAAGGACAAAAGTGGGCCTAAAGCGGCGAGCAGCCTGTCTTGGTTGTTACTGATGCTGGAGGCAGAACAGACTGACCCTCTCTCAGCTCCCTGGACGTTTTCTTGAAGCCTGTTCTCGGCCTATTGGGATTCTGGTAGCCTACATTCCCTGCTTCAAGGTCGGCACCAGTGGCAAATTAAATTACTGCTCCTGTTTTGTTGTGTTGGCGCCGGGTCAAAAGTAACTTGGCTAAAATGATGAGTGCGGGATTCTGAAGGGAGCAGCATTTGTCCTGACCCTCCGGTGTCATGTTTGCAAAGACAGTAGCGGCGATGAAAAGAGCTCAAATCAAAAGCAGTGCATTAAATTCTGCTTCTGTAATCATTTGCGCGTAAAATCAATTACCTTTGCTTTCAAATGCACCGCTTTATGCTGCTGTCCTTTGAGTTTACCTTGCTGCTGGCCGACGTCATGTGCCTGCATATGGAGTGAAGCCTCACGAGGCCGCGTCCCATGAAGCTCACGCTACACTGCCATCTGCTGGGCAACTTGGGTATTAACGTTATATGTGGCAAATAAGTGTTTGTTTTGTTTTGTTTTGTTTTGTTTTGCTTTGCTTTGCTTTGCTTTGCTTTGCTTTGCTTTGTCAATAAATGTCACTTTCTTTTCTTATTGTTGTTGTTGTCGTTGTTGTTGATGATAACGATGAAGATGAATTTGTGTGCTGTGTGCCCAACCACAGTAACATGACAATTAGTTCAACCTCACAAATTGCAGCGAGAGTCTCACTTTGCACTACTCACTATGAGTTTTTGTCACATCTAAGCGTCCCGTGCTAGCTCTCTCTGCAGCAGGGAGAGGAGTTTATCTGTCAGTTGCTGAGGGGGTCGTTATCAGCAGGCAAACAGCTTACACACCACTCTGTGAAATGGGAGGAACTCAGAGTATGTAGTGCAGTGTTGAAACACGCCACTCACAAACAGGCGACTGCACTTGGCTGCTCAAATGTGTGCCATCGAGATCTGTTTACAATATCACCAAGCGAGTTATGGAACAATGAGCGCAACATGGAGGCAAAACAATGAGGAGTTCACGGTGACACACAGCACACTATACCAGATATTGGATACAGGTGTGCTGTACCTCGTCTGTGCTGTTTGCCTGTGATATGTCATTTTCAGAGTTAGATGCACTCTAACTGATGGGCTTCATTTTCAAGGTGGCTGACCTATGGAGGCCCTTCTGATCTCCCACATAACACCGTTGACACACTATCCTGATCACTCTAATAGGTGAGAACCTATGAATCTTGTGGTGGAAGAGGATGTTACCTGAGAGAGGGATTTTGTAACTTATTGTCTTTAATGTAGCCTATTATTGTCATTGTCTCAACCATCAAGACAGGCAATAGTAAAATGATTAGGCTACTTTTCATTCACAATGAATCTCAAGTACTACTTAAAGTACTACTTAAAAACAAAAACAAACAAAAAAATAAATAAAGAATAATAATCACTAAACAAAATTTAACAAGAAAAGGAGTTCCTGAATAAGATGATGATGTTGAAAACCAGAACCTCCTAGTGACCTAAGGTTACAGGACTGATGATGTGTCCAACTGCATCAGGAGTTGCATGGAAAAACCATATGAAACTAAAGTCTACCTGATTGAATTCAAAATAATAAAACTTAAAATGCTTTCACCCATAACTCACTTTCTTTCTCCCCTTTCTGTCTTCTTTCTCCAGTCTCCATAGACTTAAATAGCCCCATCCATCCTCCTGTAGAAGATCGAGGACAGAACGTACCGTCTTCCCTTCAATATTGCGCTCTTTTGTATTTGTTTCTATATGCAACACAATACTGCTAAACACCATGTCCTCTATTTGCCTGCCTCCTCTTAATGAATCATCTTTTCTCATCCTTACAGTCTTTTATTACTCAGTATGCACTGATCTCCATCAGTGTCCGTGTCACAGAAGCCGTGCAAGAAAGCAAGAAAGTGTGAATCCCACTGTGACAAAACCGACTGGCAGAGTCCAGTAAGTAGGCTAGTCATGGGGCTGGGACTGCAGAGTGGACACTAGAGAGCAGCAGATACAAGAGAGCAGCGCCGTGCACACTCTTCCTACATCACATTCATTCTTACAAATATGTAATTATAAAGAAGCACACACACACACACACACACACACACACACACACACACACGCACACACACACACACGACAGTCATCCATTACACTTATCTTCACAGTGTTTGTTTTTTTGTATAAACTAGGATTGCACTTAAAAATTAGACACACTGGAAAAAAGGCTTGCAGCCTGAAATATTTGTTATTTACTCCCCTGCTGCTGTTTTGCAATAAATGATTTAAAATTCATTTTTGAGTGCAATCCCCTGATTTTTTCATTGATGGTTGCTTGGTGGATCCAGCGCCAAGCTAAAGTGCTGCACAATGACTTTGACATTTTTGAGTGTAAATCAGGACAAAGTGATACGCTGGCTTTATAGGATTTTGTATGAAATGCTGCTGTCTGGAGGCCTGATCATGAGGATATCAGTGTGGGAATTGAGAAGGGTGTGTTTGACATCTGATCCGCTTGCAGTAAACAAGGTCGAGGAGAAAGAAGAAGAAGAAGAAAGTGATGGTTTAGATAATAAAAGGTTCTTACACAAAAGCTAATAACTTCTAACTCAGTCTTTTTAGATTTTAGTTACACTCTCTTGGAGAATTAGTGTGAGTTTTGAAGGCGAAGCAGCTCTCCCTATATCACCTTGCAATAGACTATGTTAGACCACAGGCTATAAGCCAACGCCTCACTGTCTGGATTGCCTATTGTTGCTTTACGTTGACAGAGTACATGAATATTTAACAGGAGGAGGGAAAGTGGAAGGCATCCGATCACGAAGAAGAAAATAACACTCTCCCCGTCACGTGACCCGACTGTCAATAGTCTGATGACAGCTAGATTGCTTCCTTTTGATTGGTTGTTTACTTTTTTTTTTGTTGTTGATACGATTCAATTCTCCGCTTTGGCCAACTGGCAGGCTTTGAAATCACCGTCGACTAAAAAAAAAAAAAAAGGAAATAGAAACTGTTGCCTTCACAGACAGTCTGTGTGTTTACAGGTCAAATGGGGTCGTGTGGCAAGTGGGGTGCCAGTGACACAGAAGCAGACGCGGTGGGAGTGTGTACAGTCAGCACCATGGACAGCGAACAGAGGATCATCCAGGTGATCCGGGAGATGCGCTCGGAAATCAGAAAACTGGAGCTGGAGAACATGGGGCTGAGGAGGAGAGCTGGGGCTAATTTCCGAAAGAATGCAACAGTTCCCATCCTGGCGGCAGAATACAGAAGTAAGCTAATATACTTTTTGATGGCTGTTAAGTCTGGCAGCTGTTATGGCAGACAAAACTCTAGAATATTCCTGTAATATTCCTATTGGGATTTATCAATGGTGGCTTTATCATACTCCATGGTATTTTTTTTAAAATCCTCTATGGTATAATATTCCAATTATAGTTGTATATCATTCCTATATGGACTTAGTTTTGCTGTAACATTTGTATAGCCTACATAGATCCTTTTAAAAAATTATAGTTCTTTTTCCGCAAGAGGTGAGACAGTAGCCTCTCTCTTAATTCTGTTCTTTCTCTTTATCGGATTATCCAGAGAGCATCGTCATGACAGTGAGAAGATATTCAGTCTTCCAGCCTTTGGTCAGTCATCGGTGGAATCTGCAGCTGGCCACTGCAAAGAGTGAGAGGTGGCGCATACAGAGGATCTCTTCTGATAACGACACTGCGCTACTGGAGAACAGCAGAGATGAAAATGAGCACGGTCAATCTGACATTGACAGTATGGCCAGCAACAAGAGTGGTCATGATAATTTCTTTCTCTCTTAAAAAATATTCTAGCTTGGGTTGGTTTATTGGCCTTCAAGTCACCTACTTATTCTGCAAGCTCTCGATATGGTGGTCTGATCTAGGCTACATGTTTTGATAAATCTAGCTGGGCACTTGGGAAGTACAAACTCACCAAATAAAGTGTTTCTATCATTGGTCTATTGCCTACTGTCTTGTCAATCCATTTCAGGCCAATAATTAGTCAGTTATTCAGTCAGTTATTTTGTGAAAGCAATTATTAAAGCAATCTATTGGGGAAACAACAACAACAAAAAAAAACATTTTCCTATGACTATTAGCCTACACAAATACCAAACCTAAGTGATAGCGATAATCGCTAATTGGTGTAAGGATTATGATTTTTTTTTTATGATTATTTTTTTTAATTTACTATTTTATTACAACAAGTATACATACAACAACAATATCAACAAGTTCTCAACACTGTATACAACTTGATGATTATGATTATCAACCTGTAGAGTGCACCTGTCAGTCTCGTCACTTTCCTCTCGCGAGAGTTCGGCGTTGCGCAGTGGAGTATCGCTGTCCGCCATCATTGCACACAAGCTAACGTTAGCCAAAAAGACTGAGAAGAGAGCGAGTGACAACAACACAACAGAGATACAGACGGACCTAATTCCCGAAGGGGAGGTCAAAGAGTTTCCATACGACTTCCCATTTGCTAGAGAAATTAGCAGCCGCCTTTCATGTAGTCTTTCAAGTTAACTTAGAAACGACAGTCGTTCTAACTAATCATGTCCAATCTCAAAGGCGGCACCAAGAAGGACACCAAGATGAGGATACGAGCCTTTCCTGTAAGTATTTACCGGCTATCTGAGCGCTGAGACGCTAACTCTGAGACGCGAGTACCGGGGATGACAGATCCTTATGCTAGCAAGTGCTAGCTAGCTAGCTGATCAAACCTGAGAGAAAAGCCCGTCAGTGTCAAGTTATGTCATTAGCTAGCTAACTTCCCTGCACAAAATTAGCTAAGTTATTCAACTGTTCAGTTAACGTTAGCTAGCTAGCTTCCTAGTTTCAAAATGTCATCGTCATTTAGCATTAGCTAATGTTAGCATTTGTAAGGAAACTTCGTTAATGGCAGGCTAGCAAATAGCAGCTAGGTAGCAGGCCTGTTAATGTTAGCTAACTTGACGTTAGCTAAGTTGCAGCCAGTCTGCAACTAACGTTAGCAAGCGTTATGGTAACGGCTATCTTTAGTTGGCTAACGTTAATGTTAGCATCCCATTCCATAACTTATTTAGCTAAAGCTAGCAAGCACGTCAGTGAAAGTAACGTTATTGATATTATGATAGTAAGAAATTGTGACTTAGATGTTAATGTTAGCATGTGAGCTAACGCAACTTCAGCCTAGACTACGTTAAGCATGCCGAAACTAACTTGAATTATGCTTGTTTACGCTATGTTAACGAGAAATTACGTTGGCGTTATTTTGATTGAACATTGCAAGCTTGCTTTGTCACCTTGCAGACTGACCTGCCAACCCAACTAACTGATCCCTCATTTGTCACAAAATATAACTTCTCATCCACAGAACACCGGTTTAAGTTAGTGCCTATGCGATCTGACACTCAATTTATCTGTATGTGAATAGTCAGTTGAGTTTGTAAGGTGTGGGATATGCAGGCCTGTCTGCATAGCCACTGCAACATCCTGTCATTGCTGACAATTAGGACTGTTGGATTGAACCATAGACAAGTGCTTGTTTCTTCTGTTGGATACCCAGGTTTGTGAGTGGGTGGGTGGGTGAGTGAATGAATTAGTGAATGGGGGAGTGCAATTCTTGACTCAAATGTTGAGCTTAAATGCTTGTACATGATCAGGATTTCTGTCCATTAGTTACCCACTATTAATCGTCCGGTGTTGTAGTCACTGCCTTAAGACACTGAATATAGGAAACTCAAATTCAGGGCTGAATAAATTGACTTTCTTACCGTTCATAGTACTTCAAGTAGCCATCAAGACATTCCCATTCTGTGACTCTTGAGAAAGTGTTACTTGAACAGCAATATACTGTAGTTGTAATACATAGTTAGTACTCCCTACAGGGCTGTGTGTTTGTGGCAGTATAGAGGTCTTGCCTTCAGGTCAATTTCTGATTTGATTAAAGAGTAGCCGTAGAAGAGTACACTGTGCTTTTGCTAAGCTAGATGTTCAAAGAAGACTCACAAGCACCATGTTCTCTCAAGCACTCTCATTTTGGGGTTTTTCCATTCTCCCATTACATGATGCTTTCTTCTTCATTAAATTCTCATAAATTATGCTAATTATATGTTCATAGGCAGGGCAATAAAAACCATAACCAGTGTTTGTTGTAAGACAAGTTATGAATTATCATTATGGAATTTAGGCCTACATGCTATCCTTCATATTCACATTTTCATTCTGTGTTGTTCAAACATGTTGTATAGACTTGATCCTATGTGTTAATGTTTTTTTTTTGTGTTTGACTGTGTGTTTTCTGTCGCTTCACACACATCACTACCCCTACGTCTCAGAACAAGTACTAGGCCTAAGTCATTTGGTTGTTATTTTGGCCTGACACAGCAATATTTTAACCAGCACTGCAATATCCTATTAGCTAGGGAGTATTATATTTATTGAAATGTTTTAGCAACTGACATATGATTCACTGTCACGCTCTCTGAAGTCATCGATGCGTACACAGGCCATGTCCCTCTCATTGTTATTGTCGGGTATAAGGTGAGATACCCTGCCTGATGTAGCTGCAACCCAAAAAGCTCTGGACACTGTCAAATTGAGGGTTTGACACAATCCATAAACATGAGTAGCCACAGGGCCTCCAGGAACAGTTTTGGAGTCTTCTTCAGTCGGCCTTTAGAAACATTAAACAAGGGTGTAGCCTAAGTGAGTTCCGTGTGAGTGGAAGAGAAGGTTGCCAAACTACATGATGAGTTTAGTAACAACTTATGAGCAGGCATATGATGCATATGTGTCTTCCTCACCAGTAGTACTGGTTTAACAACTTGTATTCACAAAGATTAGGCCTAAGACTTTGCTTGATGTCACTGTCCTCATCTAGCTATGCCAAGAGAAAACAAAGGGGAGTTAAAACTTTCTTCATCCTTCTGTCCCTCCTAGATGACGATGGATGAGAAGTATGTGAACAACATCTGGGACCTTCTAAAGAATGCCATCCAGGAGATTCAGAGGAAGAACAACAGTGGGCTGAGCTTTGAGGAGCTGTACAGGAACGCCTACACCATGGTGCTCCACAAGCATGGCGAGAAGCTCTACACAGGCCTGCGGGAGGTCGTCACCGAGCACCTCATTAACAAAGTAAAGAACTATATCCCTCACTCATGCAGCTCTACTGGCTACTACTGGCTAAAATTAATTACAAAACACTGAGTAGACCTGTCAAGCATAAAAATGAGCTAAAATTAGAGAATTCATTGCCACTGGTGCTTTTTCTGTTATGTTTCCCACCCTTAGAGTACTGTCTCTGATGGATTTAAAAATCTAAATTTACCTATGATTTGTATACATTTCAATGTAAAACTGCACAATTTTATACAGGCAGATACGGGAGGAATTAAATAGCCTAATCCATCCCCTATGTGTTGCTCTATACTCAAAGAGGAGTTTGTCACAGTACTTCATGACAAACACTAACTCTTGATGAGATAGACACCATATACACACAGCAAAATGCCACTCAACATAAACAACATAAACAAATAGTGGCAAAATCTTAGCTCGACTGAGAGGTGCTTGGTCACCTTTTCTCTTGTCAAATTGTTTTTCAGCCAGGTTAGGTGGATCTGTCTGAAGGATGTGGCACTCTAGTTTAGTGAGAAACAAGCCTAACAACCCATATCCAGACAGCTACAAGAAGCAAGGGGTTGTAAACCTCTTCTCTACCTAAAGTCATTTCCCATTTGTCCTAGAGCCTAATTTTGATTAGTGAGTGACTTGTTCCTCGGATAACTTAATACGGCTTCAGTTGTGGATAGCGTTTCTGTCTCTCGTTTCAGGTACGGGAAGATGTCCTAAAATCTCTAAACAATAACTTTCTGCAAACACTGAATCAAGCCTGGAATGACCATCAGACTGCCATGGTTATGATCAGAGACATCCTCATGTACATGGTAGGTGGGCTGCTGTGCTACTTTTGTCATACTCATTTTGAATAGTTTACTGGTAGTTACGGATTATTTACATAGCCCTTTCTCTGCCTGCAGTGGCAGTGCCTTTTTATTTGTTGGTTGTGAGTGGGAAAAGACTAAAAGTTATAATTTTGGGCTCCATCATCTCTGCAAGTGGATTTTGGTGCTCTTTCCCTGTCCCTGTTTGTGCTTTTGAAGGAATGGTCTTTTGTGTCCAACTTTTGTGGCCCACCCTCATCTAGACTACATCCTATCCTGGACTTTGACTATAAGACGCTGTTTTATTTGTGAGCCTAACAAAGAGCCTCTGTTACTTTATTTATTCATTTTGTTGGGCATCTGGCAAGACTAGTTGATTTACTTGAGCAGGCAACAAGCCCAAAGTATTTGTGGGATTGTGTGTGTGAGAGAGTCCTTGAGATAGGTACAAGCAAACAATGACACAGCCAGTATTGAGACTGCAGAGCTCTCCTGGGGTTCTTTTGTTCGCTACACTCTCTCCTCCTTCCACCTTGTTTTCCCCCTCCCTCCTTTACCCCTGGACAGTTGGCTTTCAGTTGTTTAACTGCTGCATAGTTTAGGCTCACCGCTTTTTTGCAATGAGTGCAGCCTGCTGTTGTTGTCTGTCGCTGTCTGCTGACGTCTGGTGGAGAGCGAGACATAAACACATCAAGTGCAACTAAGCTGTCGTCGCCAGATGTATTTACTTGGTTGTAAAGCAGCATCTCTCCAAGACTATGGCATAAACTTATGTTTTCAGGGAAGATTTCAGACATCTAGCATTCATTTATTCAGCAGCTCTCATGACCTTACAAACGCCTTACAACCTTTCAGTGGGGTTGTAATGTTCAAAAGCTTTGCATGCATATTTACTCTTGAATAGACTTTAGCCTATTTTTCTAAAGTGTCATAAAGCTCTGAACATGCATAAATTTACATAAATGTAAATGAGGCCGATTTTGGCCATGGTACTTTATTCATACATATCTGATGTCATTTTTTTTTTAATCAAGGTCTTTTTATTAAAGATTTTCACAGTATACAAAGTACAAACAGTACCAAACCCCTGAGCCCGCCCATACCACCCACCCCTCAGACCTGCACCAATGAAATAAAGCTAGTCATATTCCAAAATTATAGAAAAAAAAAAAAAAATGAGATACAGAATAATAATCTGATGTCATTTTTCATCCCACACTCTCCTCCAGGACCGGGTCTATGTCCAGCAAAATAACGTGGAGAATGTGTACAACCTGGGCCTCATCATCTTCAGGGACCAAGTGGTGCGCTACGGCTGCATTCGAGACCACCTCCGACAGACCTTACTTGACATGATCGCACGCGAGAGGAAGGGGGAGGTTGTAGACAGGTAGGCAGGAGTCCTACTTCAGTGTTTGACAATAAGGATTGCCCGATGGCCCGGGCAGTAAGACGTTGAGTTCGGCCAGTTCAGTGTTTCCTCTGTTTTCATGTAGCACTGGTATGCCACTACAGCAAGGAAATTACCACCACTGCAAGAGAAAATGTGAAATCAAAATTAACATTGTAATTTAGGCTTACTATCATCTAAAACTAAAATAAGTATAGTCCAAATATTGGTAATGATTTTATTATGATTAACAAAACATTTTTAGTACTACATCCTCAAATTGAAACATAACTTGGACTCAAACTAAGACAGATATGGGACAAAACTAGAATTATCCCCCTAAGCAACACAGCTGCATAAAATTACAGAGGCAACACTGCAGTTGATTGGTCAGTCAGTGCCTGAAAAAAAGTTTCTGGCCTTACTATTTCTCACCTGGTGATAAGCCTGTTATCTTTGCCATTGGCCCACTCTCCTCTCTGCTGTGCTTTTTGTGGCCAGTCAGACTGAATGCCACCTCAGAGTTGGTGTAGAGAGTTGTGGTGCGGACATGGTAGCAGGTACTTCAAATTACAAAGCAAAGAAGAAAAGACTTTTTTTTTTTAGTCGTGGAAGCAAGATTCCTGAGTTGAAAGTGATGAGTCAATACCATACTGTTTGCACCGTCTGTCGGCAATTTCCAAGTAAAGCAGACTTGGCTGTCTCATTTTTAAAAGCACAGACAATTGCTGTGAGCACACATTCGATGCCCATGACAACAGCTGTCAGTACCAAGCCTGTATGTTGTCAAAGCAGCTAGCTGACAACCTCTCATCAGGTCCAATTAATGTATTGGTAAGATGGATGAATCAAGACTTACCAGCCTCATTAATGTCCTGGGTTATTTATTTTTTTTTTTTTTCCTATGTTACTGCTTTTTAGATACAGAAAAGCTACAAGTTAGTTATGAGGGCTTATCAATGAATAAAATACTGTAAGTGCAACAAGGGCCAATTTATTATTTTAATTTTATGAAAAAGTGGCAATTTTCATTTTTGCCTACTGGGCCGGTGAAAGTTAACAGGGGCATGTATACGTCTGGCCTGCTGGCCTGAATGGACAAGTGAAAAACTTCTCAACATTGAACCCTGTATTTCTTCACTGGATATATAACGATTTTATCCTCAACACAAAACAATTTCTGATCATTGCAGGGGGGCGATCAGAAATGCCTGCCAGATGCTGATGATTCTTGGCCTGGAAGGCAGGTCTGTATATGAGGAAGACTTTGAGGGCCCTTTCCTAGATATGTCTGCTGAATTCTTCCAGGTGAGTTGGCCATGATTATGTTGGGCTCCTTCTAGGTGCTTTTGTGTTTTTGCAACCACTGAAAGCCTTTTGTCCTAAAACAACCAACAACATGTCTAAATCCCCTTCCTCAGATGGAGAGCCAAAAGTTCCTAGCAGAGAACAGTGCCAGCGTCTACATAAAGAAGGTGGAAGCCAGGATCAATGAGGAGATTGAGAGAGTGATGCACTGCCTGGACAAGTCTACGGAGGAGCCCATCGTGAAGGTGGTGGAGAGGGAGCTCATCTCCAAACACATGAAGACCATCGTGGAGATGGAGAACTCTGGCCTGGTCCATATGCTCAAGAATGGCAAGACTGAAGGTAAAAGACCTCTGCATTGCTGCATTAATGTTATCCTTGTGTTGTTGAAATGATCATTCAAATAGTAGCATGCAATTGCAAGCAAGGAATTTGTCTCCTTTTTTCAGCCTTTTTGTAAGTCCTCTTCAGCCTATTTTTAAGTTTTTTTTCCCCCATGTCTCCCTCTTAGACCTGGGCTGCATGTACAAGCTGTTTAGTCGTGTGCCAAATGGCCTGAAGACCATGTGTGAGTGTATGAGCTCTTACCTGAGGGAGCAGGGCAAGGCTCTGGTGTCTGAGGAGGGAGAGGGCAAGAACCCCGTTGACTACATCCAGGTATGCTTTTCCTCAGGGACAAAAAATGCAGTCCAAAAATCCAGCTTTACTTTTATTGCAGTTCATGTCTCAAAGGATGCATTGCAACTTGGAGAAGCCTGCTTGAAATTGTAACTGGAAGAAAAATTGATTGTTTTATTAAGTGACATACATTGATGTCAGCTCTTTATGATTGCCACCTCACCACACAGGGCCTGCTAGACCTGAAGACACGATTTGACCGTTTCCTGCTTGAGTCCTTCAACAACGACAGGCTCTTCAAGCAAACCATTGCTGGAGACTTTGAGTATTTCCTTAACCTCAATTCTCGCTCACCAGAGTACCTGTCGCTCTTCATTGATGATAAGCTCAAGAAGGGAGTCAAAGGGGTATGTGGCTACTTTGAGCACATATAAAAACAGCAGTTGGCCATGTGAGCAGATCTGTAGTACTGCAGCTTGAAATGACTGCAGATTTACAGTGGATTGATTTTATTGCGGTGTCACTCCAGGTGTTCAGCTTACAAGATACTGTACATCCATACATCATGTTGACTTTTGTGTTGTATAACAAATGTATTCCTAGGTATTATATAAAGTACACTGCCATTTTGCCTGGCTTTACAGCTAGTACCACATTGAAGCCATTTTTGAAACATATCTCAATGCTTTCAGAATTATCTAACCAAAAGAAACTAGAAAAAATAGAAAGTCATTTTGCTATAAAGCATACTTCTCAGCTCACCATATATAGGATGATAAAGCATAAGATTTATTTTATTTTCAAGTTCTCTCAAACTGCATAACAAATACTGTCTCCACATTTTCATACTCTGCAAGAAAAACATATTTGCAGGTGTTTGTGCGACTGTACATTGCCTTATTCTTTGTCTCCCTGTCTTGTAATATGTCCAGTTGACAGAGCAGGAGGTGGAGTCGATCCTGGACAAAGCCATGGTGTTGTTCAGGTTCATGCAGGAGAAGGACGTGTTTGAAAGGTACTACAAACAGCATCTCGCCCGCAGGCTGCTCACCAACAAGAGTGTCTCTGACGACTCCGAGAAGAACATGATCTCTAAGCTCAAGGTAAAAGCATGAGAACGTTTCTAATGTAGGTGTGTGTCCGTGTGCCTTTTTACTGTTCATCATTCACTCTCCCTCTGTGCTCATGCAGCCCAGTGTCTGCCCATAAAACCTGTATAAATCCCTGTCAGCAGATCCAACTCATTGTTCTCTCCTCTTTGCAGACAGAATGTGGCTGTCAGTTCACCTCTAAACTGGAAGGGATGTTCAGAGACATGAGCATCTCCAACACCACCATGGATGAGTTCAGGCAACACTTACAGTCCACAGGGGTAAGGCAGCCAAACATCCTACTCAGCAAAACAATCCTATGTCTTAACACGGCGCACATAGGAACTAGAGCTGAACAATTGATCGAAAATGAAAAATCTAAATAGCAATATGAACCTCTGCAATGTCCAAATCTGCAATCTGCAATTAATTGCTTAAGAGAGAGCTGGGGCGTCCAAAATGAATTTCTCAACAAGGTGTTTTAGTGCTGCGGGTAATCTTTGGTCCATGAATCAAGTACAATATTGGTGAAAACATACTCAAGCTCAATAAATCCTGCACACTCACATCTATTTTCTTTTTAACAAAATCACTTTTCTTAAAACAATTTTAAAGTTCTAAAAAAATGTAGAACAAGGAACTCGGTGGGTGTCACAAAAAGAGACCTAGACCTGTCCTGTACAGATCATGTTGGGGTAGAGGTGTAATTACTGGTCAGTCAGGTTGTGTAGTGAATTTCTCATGGTGTGTTTTGAAGCTCATTCTTAAAAACCTGCATGTGCCTCTCTCTGTGTCCCTCTTTCTCAGGTGTCTCTAGGTGGTGTCGACCTCACAGTAAGAGTCCTCACTACAGGCTACTGGCCTACACAGTCGGCCACGCCCAAATGCACCATCCCCCCTTCTCCCAGGCATGCCTTTGAGGTCTTCAGAAGGTAGGAGCTCCGAGTTGTCTGAAAAGTTTTACTACACGTGAAGGCTCAAGGCAGTTCCTTGTGCAGTCGCTAAGGAATTTGGTCCTGGCTACTTCTTTTTACAGGTTTTACCTGGCCAAACACAGTGGAAGACAGCTCACACTCCAGCACCACATGGGCTCAGCAGACCTCAACGCAACCTTCTACGGAGTTGTTAAAAAGGTAGAAGCAATGCCATTATATCAGCAACACTGAAATCCAGCTGATGGTTGTAACTCACTGTTTTTATTTATTGTAGACCACAAATAAGAAATATGATCTTATTATTCAGACTGAGATAGAGGAATGACTTGTTTTTGCAGGGCAGCAAGACAATTCATGGATTTAGTCTCTACTTTACTTTATCTTCCTTTCTACACTATCTGCAGGAGGATGGTTCGGAAGTGGGTGTAGGAGGAGCCCAGGTGACGGGCTCTAACACTCGTAAGCACATACTGCAGGTCTCCACCTTCCAGATGACCATCCTCATGCTCTTCAATAACAGAGAAAAGTCCACTTTCGAGGTAGGGACACCAATAAGCACCTCTTCATCTGGCTTCCTCAATCCCATTCTCCCATTGAATTGTTTTGTCTACGGCTGTTGTAATTCCTCTTTGCACTTAAGTTTGTTTTTGCTTAGTGTATGACTTCGGGCATCCTGTTAAGTGTGGAAACCACTTTAATGTGAACTCTATTATCTCCCATTCTCTTCCTGTCTATAGGAGATCCAGCAGGAGACAGACATCCCAGAGCGGGAGCTGGTGCGGGCGCTGCAGTCGCTGGCCTGTGGGAAGCCCACACAGAGAGTTCTCACCAAGGAGCCCAAGTCCAAGGAGATTGAGAACGGCCACGTGTTTACAGTCAACGATCAGTTTACTTCCAAACTGCACAGAGTCAAAATACAGACAGGTATGTGTTAAGATAGTCACTATTTATATAAAACAGTGCCTTGAAATGTCGGTCTGCCCCATCTCGTTCAGTCACTGCATTGAACCTCATCTTGTCCCTCTGTCTTATTTCCAGTTGCTGCTAAACAGGGGGAGTCGGACCCCGAAAGGAAAGAGACACGGCAGAAGGTGGACGATGACAGGAAGCATGAGATTGAGGCAGCCATTGTCCGAATCATGAAGTCCAGGAAGAAGATGCAGCACAATGTCCTGGTGGCAGAGGTAGGGAGCTCACACAATTACTGTGGCTGTGTGTCCTTAAAGAGTAACTTTGCACCTAATTTGAGCTTCTCTCTGTCTGCTGGGTGATTTTGAAAAATGCAAGAAAGTGGGCGTGAAGAGCGGGGGAGAAGAGGGGGGTTTGGGTTTGGGCTGCTTGGTGAGAAGAGGAATGGGGTTGAGTGTCTCAAATATACCTTTTATTCTTGGGGTGGTAACATTCTTTTACTAAATGACGTGTCTTAGGAAAATTGTCGTTACAAGGCTGCATTTCCAGCTGAACACTGGTTGCTCATTTTAACCACTGGAGGGCGAACTGAGCCAGGTTTAGTGAGATAAATAGAGCACCGGCACATTTGTGTTCAAATGCTGACAATATGACCGGCATGTGGTAATTCATAACTACTACTTAAATACCAATTTAGTTTAGTTACTCTTTAATAAGCAGCAATTTTTATCCAATAATTTTCCATCTTCTTTTTTGATGCTGCACCTTCCAAGTATTTTGATCATGACTTGCTCTACAAAGAAGCATAATAATTTAAAGAGGAATCTTTGGGCTTTTATTGTCAAAGGTGTGTTTTCTTACATTTCGTGTCTTTCTTTCCTCAGGTGACTCAGCAGCTCCGGGCGCGTTTTCTTCCCAGCCCCGTGGTTATCAAGAAGCGTATAGAAGGACTAATAGAAAGAGAGTACTTGGCGAGGACGCCCGAGGATCGTAAAGTCTACACCTATGTTGCATAGAGAGAATATTGTGGATGTGAGGAGAAAGAGACTGGAGGGGGCAATGGGATGTTTTTTTTTTCCTTTGGACTGTTTCGCATGGACTGGAAGTTTCTTTTAAAGATAAATGCTGGGAACCTGACTCATCGTCCCTTACAAAAACCAATAAAACCGCATAGAAATGGGGGAAAAAATGTCAATGCAGAAAAACATCCATCAAATGTAGATGATTTTTAAATCAGGCCCACTCTTCCTTTTCCCTGTGAGTTTTAACATGGATGGATCCAGCTTCAAGCTTTTCACTGTTTTACCCTTGTAGAGATCAAACTTGCAAAGAATCCCTTGGGAAAAATGTGAATGCACCACATTATTTTTTTTTTTGTTTTCAATACTGTATAAAAAATGAGAAAATTATTAAAAACAAAACAGCAAATGTGGATTGTTACAAAACGGAAATAAAAATATTGAGTATTGATGCTCTGTGGTTTTCCACCAATTATCTATTCTTAAGATGCTATCCATCAAACAACTGTAAGCTACAGAAATATTTTGTTTGTCTTCCACATCTGATGAAGTTTTTATGCATGATTTTCACATTATATCCATTTGACAAAGGCCATTTATGTCCCATTCTGATTACCATGTGATGCATATCTCGGGTATCTTCTTACAGCTGTATAATTGCTATATAGCAGATTGCTTGTGCTGCTTAAGTACATGGAACTCATTCACTTAATTGCTCTTATTTTCAGCGGGCACCAAGGGGAGCAGCATCTCCATCTTAGATGTAAGAGTGCGTCAGCACTGTCTCCCACGCAAACACCTCTCTTAATACAAACATTCCCTGTGTGAGCCATGAGTCAGAAATCAACATTCAACAGACAACACAGAACCCTGTTTTATCAGTTTTTTTTATCTAATACAAATAGTGACAGGCACACTTGATAACTGCCATTAGGTATTCAGTTCACTCCAAATGAATCATTTAGTCATTGAATCAATAGTTCATGAAATTTTCAGTGCAAGAACGCAGTAAACAAGGGTGTTGGCATGAGGTACCACTACCGCTCACAGATCATGTCAGGTGACTTGGAGCTATACACTGCCCAGAAAAGAGCTGCCTTAAATGTTAATGGGGAGAATTAGAGGTACATTAATCAGAACGATTACACAACATTTATTATGACCTAGTAATGTCTTTGGCCTTTTCCACTCATTAATCTGGTCATTATTAGTCTTTGGATAGGTCGATGAGATGCAAGGCTTAACATTTGTGTTAGACTTGAGAAAACAGTGTTGAGGCTACACCTGGGCTCTGGGGGGGGCCAGCGCTCCACTAAGCTGTGTGTCAGGTTGAGACTGGGCAGCTTTGGCCAGGCTCTCCAGCTGGGCCATGAAGTTTTGAATCTCTCCAGTAGAGCTGTGGGTCCAAGCCAGAGGCAGGTGGGCTGGGACAGGCTTACGATCTGGAATACAGATGTGATGACAGAACACAAGATGATGGCAATGTATGCTTACTATGCGCATTTTGTGGTAAATCGGAGGTGGTTGGAACTGTCCTACGTGAATGGAAATGGAAGGAGTGTCATCTCGAGTATATGTGGAAGTAACGGTCTGATTTCATACAGCTCACCTTGAAAGAACTGTCCGCTAGGCGTCCTGGCGGCCACCCTAGACAGAGCCAACCACACCACAGTGTCGGCCCCTTGCTCTGCACTGCGCAGCCGCTCCCCCATCATCTGGTGGAACTGAGGCATCGACGTAGAAACAGCTGCAAGTGGGAAGGAAGCAGTCGAGGTTAGTGTGTGTGTTAAGGGTATTAATACTAAGTAAAACTGAGCTACTGTTGCTTCTATGTGTCAAACTAAAATGAAACTGATGGAAACAATGCTTCCAGTACCAACAGATTAAGTAAAAATCATCAGGAATTATCTTCAGTTCTTCAGTCAAAGCCAAACTGAAAGTGCAGTGTGCATTAAGAGTGGATCCTCCAGTAATTAATAAGGCACAATTTAAAAACATGAATAAACTTTAATCATCCAAGAGAAAATCTCCAATAATGCATACTTGTGATTTTTTTTTCCCAGCACTGGAAACATAAAATATATACATTAATATAACCCTGGCTATCAAAATACTAAACTTGAACCTATTCCTAACCTCTAACTGAAGCTAAAAAGTAATAAATGCAACTAATGCAAATCCCAGAACTATTTTAACTCTGGTGTGTGTGTAACAGGGAGAGAGAAAGAGAAAGAGAGAGAGAAAGAGACAGTACCTGGAGTATCAGCCCAGCCTGGATGCATGACAGAGAAGTGAATGACAGGATTGGCTTTGGCCCACTGCTCTGTCAGCACCACCTGCTGTCTCTGGTAGGAAACGACACATTATCACCTCGTCTTAAAAATATAGCTCTAAGCTCTGTCTTTCTCAGTACTTTAAATGTATTTTGCATCACCGTCATGTCTTCTTTTCCAGCTCACTGTTAAACCAAGTGAGACAGAATTTTGACACAAACCCGGAGCTAAATATTTATTAACCCTGTTACTGCTTCTCTCTGATTACCTGGACCACATTCTGCGCTCCTACCTTGTTCTGGGCGTAGACCATGGTGCCGTCAAAGTAGCCCCTCTTCGACTGGAGGTTGTCGACACAGAGTTTCTGGACCAGCATGCCTCCTGAGGACACAGTGATCTGCGAGAAAAGAGGCGCAGTGTGTTTAGAGAACGGCCACTGCAGGATGGACAACAGTGGCATTATGCTGTCCTGATGATGCAGATGAGCTGTTTGCTTGTGTGTGTGTGTGTGTGTGTGTGTTTGTGTGCGTACATACCACCCTTGGATCCCGGCTCCTCTGTATAAGTGGTATAAGAGTCTGGGTGAGGATGTACATTCCTGAGGGGGGTAAAGAAAAAAACCCATAAAACTTCAGCATCTTTCACCAAATGCAAAGCGGCAGCATGCAGCTTGCTGACCAGCAGGAGGAAGAAGTCTCACCCAGAGTGTTGGTAGCAAAGTTCTTCTCCAGTCCCTCTGCATTCGCCTCTCTCTTATTTACCATGCACCCTGCATTGTTTATCTGCCACAAAAAAGAAAGAAAAATCAAGCGGTTGCATCCAACGTATCAGTTTGCAAAGAGTGATTTGAAAGTATTTTGTTCAACTTTAACTTGTTATGTGTGGCGAAGAGTAAAGGAGATGTCCGATGCCTACCAACACATTCAAGGAGGGATGCTGCCTCTTGAAGGCCTCCGCAAACTCCCACACCTTGCGTGTCTCTGACATGTCCAGAATATGGATGTATACCTCCTAGAATAACAAGATTAAGTAATCATTCAAGCCTGACCCCTCCCTCTCTCTCTCTCTCTCTCTCTCTCAAAAAGTGTGGCATTTGTCTCTTCTTTCACATCCTTAGTGTCAGGCATGTGCAAGGCTAACACACACACACACACACACACACACACACACACACACACAGAGACTCACTGTGTTCCCAGACTCCCTGACAATGTCTGCCCTGGCCTCCTCGGCCTTATCTTTGTTCCTACACACCATGTGCACCGTACCGCCTGGAAAGAAAACGGGTATCATGAGTGTTTAATCTACATATCAATATAGCGCATTCATCTTTATCTTCTCCATGTACCTTTCTTTGCTATGGCCATGGCGGTTGCTTTGCCGATGCCACTGTTGGCTCCGGTGACCATGAAGGACCTTCCCACCACAGACACATCTAGGTCCTTGGCCTCAAAGGTTTTAAATGCCGCCTCATATCCATTCCTGAAGGCAACGTCAGTACATCAAAACACACAGACAGGCCCACTAATCCATCTCTGCCTGCAGACTTGAATTAAATGTCGACAGAATTCCCCAGATTAAGTTTTACTAATGTTTTTTCTTTCTCCAGATCTTGGCTCTAATAAAAATCAGTCAGCTGTTGATGTGAGTGCCATCTACAAATGACTAGGCACTTCAGCTGTCAATGGCACTATTGTAATTGTAGTGAAAAGGCGTGTGTATGTGTGTGTGTGTGTGTGTGTGAGAGAGAGTGTGTGTGTGTTGCTGCAAGTGCCATACAGTGATCAGTCCTTTGATATTACTCTCTTCAGTAAACTCTAGACTTCAATAAATGAGATTTAGTGAATAATTCCCACATCTAAACAGCCCTGATGAAAACTCACTATACCACTCGCCTACACCTAACTGGAATTCACAAAGCAGATCTCTGAAAGCAGTTTCCCTCTCCAGTAATATAAAATGACTTAACAGCTAAGCAGCACATCAAAGCGGCAAAACTCAAATAAGTGTCGACTGACCTTGTGTATTCGTGGATTCCTTTCAGAAACCAGATGATATTGCGGTACAGAGACATTGCTGCTTCTCATCATCAGTGAACTCCCCACAGCGCACTGGCAGTGTGGGAGAAGGGTCAGCAGCTTCCCGGTCACCGCTGTGGCAGATTGACATCACATGTGCCATTCACTTACCGCTCTCTACCGACTCGCATGGGAATAACACGAAGTCAGCCACAGTCAGCTGAGATCAGGACAAACTTTTATCACTTCATTCATTCATGTGTAACATCATGTGGCAGCTCCTGAAAGGAAGTGGTGGGTCGGTCAGATCGTGCGAACACCTTTTTGTCTGAAGTCTATAATAACCAATCCAGTGGCGAGGGGGTGGTGACGCGGCCGCGCACCGCTCCACTGCTAATTTCTAAGGGGGGAGGAGTTAGTTTACCAACTTGCACATTGGAGGGGTCGACAGCTATGTGTTCGGGCGGACAAGTTGACCCTTTGTGAGGGTTGAAGTGTTTTTAGAAAATATTTTGTGAGCGTTTATAGCACTTGGCATCGCGTCAAAATGGTGAGTTGTTTTATTGTTATGTGTTTTTTTTTTTTGCATGATAAAAGGATAAAGTCAGTCTTCCCTTAAGTCTGACGACGGTGACAAAGCTGTTCACCTGTTGTCGGTGACAGGTATATGCAGCTTTGTAAACCTAAACTACACCACAGGACTGACTTTTCCAACAAAGGCCTGCTTGTTATACTTAGGCCGCCTGAGTCCACCTGCATCGCTGTGTATTGTGCGTTTTCTGTGTCTTACCCTACTTTAAGCGACAGTCGGAAGTAGGGTGTGCATTTCCTCAACCTGTCCCGTGGTCCCTTCAGTAAAACAGGTTTCGTGACTTTCCATGGAGCCCGCCCTAGTGGCAGTTTGGTGCTTTTCATATTCATTTGCCTACCAGGCTGACCAGGATATCTAGAAATACCAGTATGAAGACTCGCTCCGTCATCATATGCAGTGTTTTCTCAAGCCTAATGGTTTTAGTTAAATGGCACCGAAACAATCATAGTAAAGTGCCTGTCATCATGTTCTAAGCATTCTATTAATTGTTTATTTTATGTCCAATTTACATACAGTGAAGCAAGATGATTCAGAAGAGTTTTTCCCGACCTAATGAGTAGGCCTACATCTCTGAAGACCCTGTATTCCCTCGTTTTGTTAAGACACCAAGTCCTCAAAATATGAATGAATTTACAAACTTGGCTCAGCTACTGATAGTAGCTCTTATTTGTAGTTTTGCTCAGATATTCCTCATATAGCTTCTCTGAAATCAACAATGAGAGGAAGACCTAAAGGAAACAGTGCGGCAGTGTGGTTCCTATGAGCCGGGGGGAAAAATTAAACACCAATTTCAGTTTTGATATGTAGCCAAACAAAGCTAGGAAACACACTCTCTAAACATGCAAAACACAACTGCCCAGCTCTCTTGAGAAAGGGAAAGGAAACCCCAAACACCTTTTTCCTCAATCATTCATTGACCTTTGCATGTGTCCCTCTCAAGCATTTTTCTTTGTCTTGTAGTGATGGTGTTTGGTCAGTGGAGTTACATTTTAATGAACCGTGCCAACAGCAAACCACAACTTTAACCCCTGGTGTGTGTGTGTGCTTTTGGAAATAGTTAATAATGTTCTGTAGAATGACTGAATCAGGCTCTGTGATTCTGTGTGTGTGTGTTCATGAGTGTGTATTTGTGCATACACACTTAACTGCTGCACTCTTGTCACATAGCCTACATGTCAAACCCCCCCCCCGCATGCATCACTCTCACCCCCCCCCCCCCCCCCCCCCCGTCCCAACCCTGTGCTCTGTCCGCTTCGTTAGATGCGCTTCCTGCTGCTCTTCAGTCGCCAGGGGAGGCTGCGTCTGCAGAAGTGGTTCACGCCCACGCCGGAACGCGAGAAGAAGAAGATCATCAGGGACATGACCACCCTGGTGTTGGCACGGAAACCACGCTCCTGTAACTTCCTCCACTGGAGAGACCTGAAGATTGTTTACAAGAGGTGAGTGCTGCCCCTGCAAGCTTGTTTCACTTGTCTAAACACCGCACTCTCGCATAAGTATCTCTTTCTCAGCTCCTTAGGCAGCAGTGCAACACTTATCCCAATATAATTTATACAATAGGTATTTAGCTAAAAATCATTAGTTTGTCCCCTTCTTCTCAGGTATGCAAGCTTGTATTTCTGCTTGGCCCTGGATGACCAGGAGAACGAGCTGTTGGCCCTGGAGGTCCTTCATCGCTACGTGGAGCTGCTGGACAAATACTTTGGCAATGTATTTCATCATATTTCTCCTTTTTGTAGCATTCAAATTTGATGGCAGATTGAGTTGTGTGCAAATTTTTTCTGGACTGCCCAATTGTACAGTTCTATATAGATGAAACTGACCAGCTTTTTTAAATTTAAAATGCTACAAATCTATCTACATACTGCACTGTGCAGCATTTTAATATCTTTTCTTGAAACCTAATTGGCATTAATCCCAGTCGTGCCGCCCCTCAGGTGTGTGAGCTGGACATAATCTTTAACTTTGAGAAGGCCTATTTTATCCTGGATGAGTTTCTAATGGGAGGGGAGATCCAAGAAACCTCCAAACAGATTGTGAATCGCTCCATCGAAGCCTCAGACATGTTGCAGGAGGTGAGACGCACTCTCACGCATGCATGCACACACACACTCACACATGCACACACGGGGCTAGGCATCTGTGATATGAGTACATAACATCTGTGGTAGGAGTCACCCTTATAATTAATTAAAGAAGCAGTGACATGTTTTGAATCAGTGCAGACATCAAGTTGATTATGTCTTTTTAATTATGGCTGTGGGGAACTTTGAATTGTGGAAGGGCCCAGATGCCTTAAATAGATTTTATTGTGCTAAATATTAACACTTACCATGAATTCTTTACCAAGCTCCGACATGGAGGCTTGATTCTTTTTGATTTGTGTTGAGTGTGAACTTACCAGCAAGTGTCGCAAGTAGTCGGTGTCGTAATGAGTCCAATTAACAGAGGTGCTGCTGAGTCCCTAGTGTGTCCTTGTCTTTCTTGTAGCTAATAGGCTTCTTTGGACGACCCATATTAGCTGGTGCTCCTTTTTTATAGATTTGTTTCTGTGTTGCTGTCTTGCTATCCCTCCCTTTCTCTCTCTCTCTCTCTCTCTGCCAGTGTTAAGTTGCAAGTGAGAGACAGATTTCCCTGGAACTTGTAGTTTGAGGCTTTGGTTGACACTTCCTGCTTTCCCTGTAGGTGTTTGGCTCTGTGTGGTACAGTAGTTCAGTAGCTGACCTGGGTGTGTTGTGCTTCACCCTCCCCCCTGTGCTTCTGAGGAGGGATGACTAACACTGCGATCTAGAGTTCGATGTGTGTGCAGTGTAGCCTCCCATTCATTTTGACCATTATCGCTTCAGGATGACAACAGTGATTGGTATGAGGTGGAGCTGTTTGGATGACCTGAATGTGGACAGAAAGGTTAGAGGCTCTGCTTGTGTCAGTAAACCGTGTGTAGTTGTTCTCTGCACTTTGAATAACGGGTGGTGTGTAGATGTGTGACTGAATATTCATTGCAGCTTAGCACACTTTTAGGAGACTTGAGTGTTTCATTTCTGCTCTGTGTGCCCTTCTTCTAGACCATGGAAGAGTATATGAGCAAACCTGCCTTCTAACCCGAGGAGGACGCAACATCGGGCAGGAAGATGGGAAAAGAATGTACTGTAGATGAGTCAAAGAAGTTTCTGAGTATGGAAATAGGATCGGCTTTGATCCTGCTGAACTTTAAAAAAAAAAAAAAAAAAAAGGGAAGTTGAACGTCTGCTCATCTTCTGTCTGAAGCCTTGTGACTTCAAATGCAACTTTATTTGAAAGTAACTTTAATACTAGTTCATAGTCCCCTGTTCAAGTGAAGGAAGGGGGAGAGATGCTTTTACATTGATTCCCTTTGTTCAAATTCAATGAAGTAGGCCTAGATACTGAAGATCAGGGACATGACAATCATAACCATGAAGTGCTTTTTAGATTTATAAATGTGTTGATTTTTATATTTAAATCATATATTGTATTTAATATATTGGAAGTGAATGGTTTCATTCCAAAAACACTACATATTCATTTTGGGGAAAGAAAAGTGCTATCTGAAACTGATAAGTCAGTATTTCAAAAACAAGATGATTCAGTCCTTAAAAACATAACTTTTTTTTTTTTTTTGTAACTGATAGTCTTAAGATGACTCATAACTTCAATATTAACCCATAATGGGCTTTACTTTCATGCCAGCAAATATTTTGTAAGAGAAGTCGTTTTTCACTCAAATAGTGGATATCTAATTTTGGAATGAAACTGCTCATGTAAAATTATTCACTGTGTTTATGTAGCCTAGATAACCTATTCCACAGCGTGGCATGGGTGGGACCATTAGTCTTAAAAGGGAGCGGTTGCTAGTGTGGGTGTGAATATCACTGTTTTTATACAACGTGCAATTTGTGATGTTGAAGCCTCTGATTAAAATATGTATTTTGATAACTTATCTGCTTTGACTCCTCATTCTGTCATGTTCTTTGCCGTGTATTTGATGATTCATTCTGTATCGACTTGAGCCTTCCAAGTTCATGGAATTCATTGTTTACCCACATCATTATCAAAAACAGTTTCTTGATTTTCTTCAAAGATTTCCTCTGCCTGTAAACCCTGGCGGTCTGTTAGTGCACTGTGTGATTTAATAAGGCAACACAACTCAGCAAGAAGAAAAATAATACCGCTGATGCTTTATTTATCTCTGATTCATCACACATTATTGAACATGTACAAAATGGTTTAAAAATGAGCATATATAGCACAACAACTGGTAGGCCAACAATACAGAGCTTCGCAGTATGAAAGGGTTGGAAGGCAGGCGACGGTCTAATCTTTAGATTTGTAAATAATGTTTCCATAATTATAACATTAAATCCACGAACCCTGAATATATCACGAGTCACAACAACACTCGTTCTTAGCCCAGCACGCTGCCCTAACGAAAAATCCCCATAATATTCCTATAGTATTCCTACAGGGAAGTGATTTTATAGACATTATCATACTTTATTATATTTTTCTCAGTTTCCTACAGTATCACTATAATATTCCTATGGGGAGTGTGATAATGGTAAAGTACCCTTCTAAAATGTATTATAGGATTGCTATCGTTCTTTTTCGTTAGGGTGATATTGATAATGCCGGCTATATTTCATATAATAGAAATTGGTAATGTAAACTAGATCACGTCCACCAGACTGGTTATTTTTGAGACAGTATAAACATTATATTCATTATGTCGTGCGTCTTGCAGGGGGACAGGCTACATCCCAGCCACTGGCTTCCCACGATGCTCCTTCTCCTCCTCTTCCTCTTCATTCGCGGTCTGTGGAGCGGAGGTCTTGGCCACTATCTCCTCTTTCCCCTGCGTCTCTGTGGGGTTTACCCGCTCCTCTGTGGCGACCTCGGTTTCCCTCTTGGCCACCGGGCTTCTATCAGTGTCCACTTGCCCTAAGTAATCCTTCATGGCTTGCTCGTACAGCTCGTACGGGAACTGTCCCTTCAGCTGCGCCTGGGTGTCCCGCTTGGCGATCGTATTGGGATACTCTGTGAGGATTTTGGCGGCCAGGTAGGTCGTCACCTCGTCTTCCACATCGTCGTCGTCATCGCCGTCGCCGACGTCTGTCTGCCGTTTCAGCGGCATCTTGTTGAGCTCGGATAAAAATAAGTTCTCCCTGCGACCAGAGGAAGATGGGATTTTAGCTGGAGCCGGTGCTGGGTTTGCGGCTGGAGCGGACGCCACCGGGACTCTGTCCGGGGATGAAGCGGGCTTCACGGGTCTCTGCATCACGGGATACTCGTTACTGATAGTCTCCACGCCGATGATGTCTAAAAAGTCCTCTCTGTCCATGTCCTCGGGGACGGTCTTGCTCTTCACCGGCAGTCTCCGGCTGAAGTATCTGATCTTGGGCGTCTGGCCGGTCCTGTAGTGAGTGGCGGCTTGGGGGTGGCGGTGTAGCTTTCTGAGCTCCTCTGTGATCACCATATCGATTAGGTCCTGGGGCGGGATGTGGAGCTTTAGGGAGAGCTCCAGCAACTCTTTCACTGTCCGAGGATCCACAAGGGAGGGGCGGATCAGTCTCTTTTTCTGTTCTCCGGTCTTATCTCTCTTCTGTGTCTGGTCGCTCATCTCCAGCACCTTCAGAAGGTAGTAATCCACCAGCTTGGTGTCATCGTCAGCCTCCTCTTGGTTCTGGCTCGCGCGGCGTTGCATCTCCTCTCTCTCCACCTCCTCCTGGTCAGCTGCGTCACTCAGCGCCCTGTCCATCTCTTCGTGGCTCCCGTTCACCACCTCCTCGGTCTCCTCCTTCTCCTCCACGGGGACCCAGTCCTCTCCTCCGGCCACATCCTCGTAGGCCAGGTTCCTGAGGCTGAACATGTCCTCGTCATCATCCTCGTCGTCCCCGAAGACGTCTCTCTTCTGGCCGGTGGTGGTGGGCATCCTCCCCAGCTCTTCGAAGATGGAGCGTAAATTGGCGAGGCTCTGGGGAGTGTACTGTTCGTCCAGATCCTCCGTGGCCCGTTTGTAAGCGTCTCTGTTCTCCTCGTCCTCGAACATCAGCGGGTATTTCTTGTGGGGTCTGGGGAAATTACCGTAGTCTACCGGTGCGGTGCCGGGGTTGCCGGGGCTGCCGGTGTCTTTGGTGCGGTGCCTGTATGTGCGGCGGTCGCTCCTGGGCGCCGTTGCAGGACTGGGCCTGGCGTCCCTCCCGGCCTGGTCCTGGAGAGACTTGAGCAGGGCTTTCACCAGCTGGTCAGCGGAAACGTCCGGTCTCTGCGCGGCGGGGGGAGACTGGCGGTCCCCGGCGCCCTCGTCCTGGAGCGAGGCGAGTTGGAGCAGGACGCGGAACTTGTCCACTTCGTCGTAATCCACGGGCTCCTGTCGGCCCCCGTTCCGCTGCTTCAGGTTTTCAATGTACTCCAGGGCTTTGATCATGTCGGAGCTGGGTGGGTAGGCAGCCGGCAGCCCCTCACTTTCCCCGCCTCGGAGCCTGTGGTGGCGGGGGAGAGACGCAGCCTGCACGGCGCATTCATGGAGGAGGAAGGCGAGCAGGACCACGGCTCCCCCGGCGGGCAACTTGAGGTGGAAATGCAGCATTATAGGCTATTACCTGTAGATTAAGAGAGTAAGCATGAAATGTTAGTGACAGCTTTCAGCACTGCAAAACCAAAATTATCCTAATCCAGGAGGATATGTTTGTCGCAATTATTTTGGCAAATAACTCATTTGATAGCCACGGGTATAAGCATAGCCTAAGTGAGTCTGTTTTGAAAGAGGATTTGTATGGCTGTCAGGGAGTTACGCTTGGCAAATTGAATGCTACGATGCCGTGCTTTAAGTGATACAGTCTACATCGCTGGATGAGTCACTCCCCGCGTTGTTATGGGCAACCTCAGCATCCGATTTCCTTTTCACAACATAAACCTCCATTGGAAAACCCAACGGTTTTAATTAGTTAGTTTAATTGGTAACAAATTCCTCACTACTATCACTCTCCGCTTGTTGATAATGCGTTTTATCACACTGATAAGGTTCAAACATAAATTCCCAAGATCTGCAATAAGCCAGTGTAGAGACTAGAGACTATTTTCCAATCCGATACATCTGGATATTGATTTTAGGTACAAATCAACAAATGCTTATGGGAATGTGTGTCTTACCTTTGGCAATGAAGCTCAAACAGCAGTGAAGGTGTATGGCATCTCCTCTGGAGCGCTACTGTTCTGTTCTGTTTTCAGCACTTGGACAGCTCCCCCGTTATATGAGGCAACACCTGACTCCCGCGTCATCGCAGGACACACGCAATAGCCCGTCGTAAGAAATCCATATAAATGATTTAGGTTTATGATATGGCATGCTAAGGAGCCCAGTGTGTTTATAAATAGCTCTCGACGCCGTCTGTTGCACAGTGCCGCTCTCTACATTGACTGGAGAGACCTTTTAAAGTCTAGATGCAGATACACTGGCCTCAGGGTTGCATCCCTTATCTCCCAGTAATGTGAGCGATATTTTACGTGAATACCCATTCATTCATCAGGCTATTTCAACGATTCACCATGCACGAACACAGCAAAAAATGAGTTCCACGTGTTTAATCTGGAACTACACATTTATTTCCCCTTTTTAACGCAACGTCTGTAAATACCAACACATGTTGACACAACATAGGTTTTTATTAATCCATGTGATGTTGCAAATCAACTCAAACGTGTGTTGTCCCACACTAGAGACGTGGGCGTGCTGAAAATGACCCATTCGCAATAGCGCATTTTGATTCATCAGGGTGTAGACCAACATGCAGCTGCACCATCACGGCCAAACCTTATCTGATCCAGTTCTAGTCGTCGCGGCAGACGAGGAGTTAAACCCGCCAGCGATGACTCACAGGCTAAAACCACCACGGAGTTGCTGTCGCAGTTCAGTCCTCTCTCTGCGGACAGAGATGGTGATAAACGCCCTCTCGGCTGGGGGCCAAAGCTCCGGCACTCCGCGGGGCGACAAGATAAAGGGGCCACAACAGGAGACCCGCCGGGAAAAGGTCACGGTTGGGTGAAGACAAAGTTGCTGGCGAGATCAAAGCCTTATCAAGCACTTAGATGTGTCTATCGCCATCTATCAGCCGGTGGCCACCATGTCAATGACTAGTGTGAGATCAGAGATTTATTAAACAAACAGCAACAACAGTCTTCATCATAACTCTTTGGACAAAGTTACAAGGTGTTGTGAATAATAAAGAAATATCATCAAACTCTCAGCTATAACAAGATTGCTACTGATTCCACTCCATTCACAAACCTTATTAGATTCCCTTGCTTATTATAATCTCTATCCTTAGGAAGGTTATTGCCCTGATCCCAATTGCTTGATCACCTTTTCATTTTAGACATATTTAGACTTTGGAACAGTCAAAAGAGCTTTATATGTAGATCTAAGATGAAGCTTATACATAGGAAGGTATAGGCCTCCATAAAATAAAGTGTGGCCAAGTCATTTGTTGCTTTAAAATGAATCAATAAATTCTTTAATTCCAACATTTGCATTGGAATACCCAGGAATGGTTGTGGTTAGCTCATTCGTGGATTTTTTTTTTCCATGCTTTTCATTCATTCATTTTTCTTTGTTGGTAATCCTCCTACAAGATTAAAATGATGTCATCCCCACTGATGCTCCAGCAACTTCCCAAGGCTCCCACATGCCCTCTAAAGTGATTCCCGCTATTTCACTCGCTGCCCTCTGACACCCCATATCCGTAAGTGCTCTTCAAATTCAGCCCTGCTCTGCCCCCCATTTTCACTGCACGTCCAATCGCATCACATGTGCCCCTTACTTACACCACGTCGCCATCCTTTCACACCCATTAAAGTAGTAGCAGCATAGAGTGCCCACTTTATCTCTTCACTCCGCCCTCATCAGTGTCTGACATACAGTATCTCATGCGGAGGAGACCTCGACGATGTTGGGAGGTGCCTTTGTCTTATATTTGCCGTCAGCTGCCTGCTCTCCGGGGAGAAGGAGCAGCACAGAGCCTCCTGATGTTAACAGACACATCCGTCTGCTTGGTGACATTGGCTGCCGCTGTCTGTTTAAGTTCCTCTGGGCGTATGTGTGTGTGTGTGTGTGCGTGTGTGTGCGTGTGTGCAGAATAGGGAGAGAGGAGAAGAGTGTGAATCACAGAGAGAGCAACAGAGAGAGAGAGAGAGAGAGAGGGAGAGAAGTGGCGTTGTTAGAAAGATGTGTTGTATAATCCCACAGCATCATTCCTCTGACATCACATCTCTCCATTCATAAAAAACACAGCCTCCGCCCCGAGGGACATCAGTAAGTCCGGAGGTCACGACAGCCAACGCGCTGCAGTATCAATCATTTAAAGGTTACGTTCTGTCGCGTCCTCATTAGGAAATTAATGTTTGACGGAATGAGCTCATTTTCTGCTATCAATCCCAGGGTGGACTACTGAAAATGAGCGAAAGCGCGAGGGCTACATGAAGATGAATTCAAATGTTCAGCTCATTATGTGGCCCGGGGCATTGATTGATGGAACTCTCATACTTATACTGTGGACATAAAAGTGAAGGTAATGGATGTTGTACACAGAGAGAAGAGAGTCAAGAGGAAGCAGTTTTAGAGCTTTCATGTCTAGATTAAGGGAATATTTGTCCAGCTGACACACACACACACACACACACACACACGCACACACACACACACACACACACACACACACACACACACACACACACACACATTTGCATGTGTGTATCAGTAGGGTAAGCCTCTCAAATGCTGCGTATGTCATTGCCACACCGTCTGCTAAAAATAACTTGTCATATGGTTGCTGTGATTGTGAGTGTGAGTGAGTAAGTGATCGTACATCATAACAAACTGAAAACAAATGCTTGTACAAACTTCTCCTCAGTGGATTTTCTCATGCATTAGTGGGAATTAGCATTTTAGTGGGAATTAGGTATTTCTCTAAGATTGCCCCTGCCACTGCCTGAACATTGGATCAAAGTCCTATATTAGCATACTTCTAGTTTTCAATGAGCACTAGATTCCAATTCAATTCCGTTATTTAAAGGCATTTCATATCATGTGTCATCTTAGTGGTGGCTGTCTATCTATCTTTCTTTCTCTCTGTGAGTCTATCTATGTATCTGTCTTTGTTTATGTTATGCCAGCCCCCCCCCTGGGCACTATGATTATTCTCTGTGATGGATCAGAGGGTTTTAAACTCAATTCCCAGCAGGTCCCTGGTGGCAGCAGATTCACTGGCTGAATCTGTGATTTCTCTCCAGGGCGCGCCATGTGCTGTCTGTGTGCATTGTTCCGTTCAGACCTACACAGTTGCTTCACAAATGCAAAACACCAGACACATTAGCAGTAGTGGGTGTTCTGCTGCCGTTGCTAAGCTGCTATATTTTACTTCGCCGAACAATGTTTCCTTTACAGATGCCACGGAGCATCATCTCTTCATTAGTACAACATTTACTCAGAGTCAACATTTAATCAACGTTTAATTTAATTTTATCACGTTGGCTCGATTTCTAACTTATACTTCCTCTCGTTCCCCCCATTCATCTCATTTTTAATAGGAGAAAGGCCAAATGATGGCTTTTTTTTATTTTAGGTCTCAGCTTTTTTTTCAAAACCTCAAGACTATCTGTCTGTCTGTCTAGATTATACTGTATATATAGATATAGTTAGATGATAGATAGATAGAGATGTGTGTGTGTGTGTGTGTGTATGTATTATATACACTATGTAGTGCATACAGTATATACTGTATGTGCTGTGTGTTGCCACATTGGAGCATTAAATCAGGAGAGAAGGGAAATCACAGTAATTGGATGAAATGTGCTTGATTCCACTCTCACTTTGTCTCTGTTTCCTGTTTCACACTCCTGTGTTTAGTTTCTCTCTCTCTGTCTCTCTCTCTCTCTCTCTCTCTCTCTCTCTCTCTGTCTCTCTCTCTCTCTCTCTCTCCATCCTTTTCTCTAATTGCTTCTCGTTGATCATTTCATAACCTCCGCCAATATCTCTCCCTCTCCTCCTCCTCCTCTAGATGTTTACAGCCACAGCAGTGAATAGGGACACTGCTTCTGTTTACCTTCATGTCAGTCAAAGCTGTAAGGAATCGGCTCAATAAAGGCTTGTGTGCCTCGCAACTCATAGCGGCACAGAAACACACACCCGTATGCTCACATGCGTGTGCGATTACACACGCAAGCACTCACAGCCACATGCACAAGACACACACACACACAGACTCACAAAGCTCCATCTCAAGGCTTCTTAATCCTTTGTGTGTGTGTGTGTGTGTGTGTTCAGGATTCTTCCATTTATACATTCATGTCAGCTCAAGGATGCACGACTCTAAGCCAAGGTTAGAAAAGTGTGAGCGCTTCAGTTTAATCGTTTCAGCTTTGGATTCCTTCTCGAATGGCGTTACATTCAAATGTATTATGCTGTGACGCCACCCCGCATAAAAGCTTGATAAGATGATCATGCTGAAAGAGAGGGAAAGGTGACAGGGTGGGAGGGCACATGTGATATAGCTCTTCCCTCGCTTCCTTTTGTTTGTTTTCATCTGCCTCTCCCTCCCTCTTCCCACCCCCCACCCATCATCAGGACGTGGGGAGAGAATAGCACACCCGTTGTCATGGCTCACCTTCTTTTGAACTAACGTCTCCATGGTGATGCTGCCTCACAACCTCTCATCCATTTCCACCTTCACCCCCTTCCCACCCGTCGCCATTCCTCCTCTTCCTCCCTCCCTCCAGACGCCTTTGTCTCTCGGGCTCGTCATCTTCTTGGTGGCTTACATTCTTTCCCTTTTTCTCCGTCCGCTGTCCCCCACGTTCGGCTCGCCCCCCCCCACTTGTGCCAATTACCGCGGCAAAGCATGGTCCTCGTCTTCAGGAGGACGGTGGTTTTTAATGGGGAACATAGATGGGGGTGATTAGGGCCGGGATGTGCTGTCTGAGCCATTAGGACGGAGGAGGAGAGAGCAGAAATAAGGAAGAAGGGTGCTGTCTTGGGCAGTGTGGTGAGGAGAGAGGGAAACCGACGGAGAGTAGGAAAGGAAAGAGGGTGGAGAAGCCTATACGCACTTAGCCTTTTTGAAAAGGGCACATGTCCACATAATGCCAGAGGAATCCAACAGAAGACCTGTGGGAGTGGGCTGAATTTCCCTGCATTAATGAGACTGAGTTTGCCAGCTGAGCCTCTATTCCTCCTCCATTAATGGTCATCTTTTTTATTTCCTCCATCACCCCTTATTCAAAGCGTTTGTATAAATTAAAGCTTGCAATTTGTCACTTCCCAAGTTCACTTTTACATTCTCATCCACGTCTCTTTTTTCCCCACATTGTCACCATTTCACTTCACAGCCACTTGCTTGCCTCCAACATCCGAAACCTCGTCCCCGCTCTGTCTTTCTCATCGCATCGCCCCTTCTTTTGCCAACTTGCTTCACTCTTTCCTATCTTTCCAGAACTCATGTTCAGTTATCTTCGCTTCAGTTCCTCTCTCGCTCACTCCTCCTCCCCCGTCAACCTCTATTTCGCTCTTTTTCGCTTGTTTTTATTCCCCTCCATACCCCCTGCTTTTCTCTCCTGAGCATATTAATGGGTGTGTGTGTGTGTGTGTGTTCACCTTGGTTATGTCTGACTCATCCCTATTCAAGATACTTTCTGTGTGGTTGTGTGTGTGTGTGTGTGTGTATCTTTTTATGCGTGCATGTGTATAGGAGCACACATGCGCATATGTTAGTGTCTACGGCGAGGGACGCAGTGTGACGCACTGGCTGACGTCACCAGAGGCAGAGGCAGGATGTGTTTTTTGATGAAGAAATCTTGCCAAAGATACTGTGTCAAACCAAGCCAAGAGAGCGTAATGAGAAACAAAGGTCCACCAGGGAGGTAACGATGTTGGGGGGAATGACATTACCCTAAAGCTGAACACATGTGCCAATTAGCACGAATTACCAAATTCATTTATTAATCTGTCATCCGTTTTTATGGTACAACTATATCTCAAAGAACCCACTCCTACCATTGAGAAATACTTCACATTATGTCTAGGAAAAAAGGTGTGAGTGCATTCACACATTATAATGATGCTGGGTAAAGCTTCAAAGCTGCTCTGTTCTCTCCCTGATTGGCTGAGCCTGTAAAGAATGGTCCTATGTCTATATAAACTGCTTGGGATGTTCAGTGTCTAGGCAACTGCGGTGATTTTTGTGTTCATTAAAGCCACCTTTCCCTGTCCTCCTCCACATCGCTCCATCTGGACAGCCAGCGTCTCGGTGTGAGACTGTAGGGTAGTGTGTGTTTGTGTGCATGCGTATTCTGCATGTGTGTGTGTGTGTGATGGTGTTGGTGGCACAGACACTTGACCGCACAGGAGATCTCTCATTATATCTCAGTATGTGTGTGTGGATGGTGGCATCTGTCCATAGGCCTGCTATTTACTGAAGCGTACACACATGTATGCTAACAACACAGCCGTCACTGAGCTGTGCATTGACTGCAGTGTGCCACACCCAGTGCATGCTGGGGAGTTGTTTTTGTGGTGAGATACACACTCAAATACGCTCCTTCTCTCGTGAGCCCTGTTCTATTTTTGCCTCTCCTCCCTTTTCTTCACAGTTCATCCCTCTCATCTGTCCATTGTGCTCTGTCTCATTCATCTACCCCTCCACCCCTCTCTCTGCTTGCCTGTTTTCCCTCCTCCTCCTCCTCTTCCTCCTCCTCTGCTTTGTCCCTCCCTCCCATCCCTCTCTCCTTTCTCCTTTATCTCTGCAGTCTCTCTCTCTCTCTCTCTCTCTCTCTCTCTCTCTCTCTCTCCACCACTCCCTGTTGGCAGTGTGATGCTGCTGCCCTGGCTGTCATCCCAAACCGCTTGCCCCCTCACTCCTCCACCCCCACACCTCTCGCCACCCTCCCCCCCCCCCACCCCACCCCCCTCCCTGATGCTATAAATACCCAGCATCGGTGAGTCATCGCCCAGACGTATCAGTTGCTGCCTCTCCCCAGCTCTGCCTCTCCATCCCTCCCATCCTCGCCCCCCCCTCTCCCTGGCTCTTCTCCTCTCTCAGGCTCGTTACCAGACCTCACACGCGCTGCCCACCTCCACTTTGGCCCTCGCTGCGAGTGCATCACGATGACCCGGCTGGACCGAGCCGAGCCAAGGCAAGCCGGTGCCTGGCACCGCGCAGTGTTACCAAGCACAGCCAAAGGTCAGCTTGGCTCAGTACAGCTCCACCAATAACAAAATCAGCAGGGCTGCACACGTTATGGGGAACACGGAGTCAACTAAAAAGGAAGAAAGGCACTCCTACATAAAGTACATTATATTGGACAGAGGGGTAGGGTCACCTGTTTAATTAAGGTACTAGTTACTAGGGATGGGACAATATGCTTATCTCACAATATGATCGATAGGGGGTTCATGATTCAATACAACCATGATGCAATGTAATAAATAAAAGGTCAATGACAACAAAGTATGACTGTGCAGAATTATGTTTATTTCTGAGACACAAATATTTCTAGCAATGGTATTAGCTTGCTAGAATGTAAACAACAATTTAAAAAGGTCATTACAAAGTGCAAATAATATAATTTGGATGGAGAGCTTGTGAAATTGTGATGGTCAAACCATCTCATTTGTGATTACTACAGCAGAATAAAATGATAAATAAAATAATATCGTGATTCATTTTTCTGCCCCATGATACGTATTGTCACATTTTTATATTGCGATATATTGAATTTCAATATATCGTCCCATCCCTACTAGTTACTGTAATGATGTGATGGTAAAAATATCTTGATACAAAAAAACATACAAGAATGACATTTTAAGTGGGCGCTTTGTAAACACCGAGGCCTGTATAAAAGATAGGGCAGGGAAAAGATAAACCAGAGCCTCCTTTGGATCTTTGGTGCTTGAGTCTCAGTCTAGCACCTCACCTTTTCCTCTCCACTCGCCTAGCTGTCACCCCACATCCAAGCACCATAGCTCAGACCCAGCCTAAGCCCTGGACCCTACAGTAGCTTAGTCTGCCTTATGTATTCCAGCTCCATCCCTTCAAACAGTACACCGCAACCTTCTGCTTCATATCTCAGTTCCGGTCCTAGCTGTAATACCGCCGCTTTCAGCCTCAGATGTAATTATTCTCGGTTTCTCCAGCCAACACCCACCTCTCCAGGGTTGTGAGGCAGCTCCAGTTCAGCTCAGCTCATCCTTGGGTAAACTCCAATATGGCTTATTGGCTCACACTGGAGCGTGCGCATACAACACAAACACAGATAAAAGTTTTTGAGCACTTCTGAGTCATAAATAGAGAGACAGAGAGAGAGAGAGAGAGAGAGAGAGAGAGAGAGAGGAGGAAGAAAAAAGTTGGAATGAAGAGGTAAAGAGCAAAGAGTGACAAGCACAGAAGCACACACACACACACACACACACACACACACACACAAAACCACATTCATACAATGTGGAAGATGTCCTTCAGTTTTGTGCTGCTTGGTGCCGTTGTTGTCTTTGTGGTCGAGCCACTCTGGTGTGTGTGTGTGTGTGTGTGCGTGTGTGTGCGTGCGTCAGAATCAGTGGGCTAATGCAGGGAGCATTATGCCTCTGACTCACACACTGGTCCCATAGGGTTGGATGGAGGGAGAGGAGGGGAGAGAAGAGGCACTTGTCTCAGTTTTCTTCTTGCCTTTCACTGCTTCATATTGAGTGATATGCAGATAGAACCAGCGGACTGATTTTTCACCACCCATGTTCTTTCCGATCGCCTGTTCACCAAGGGAGGTTCTTAGTAGTCAATGAGGCGAGCGAGTCAATTGCTTTTCTTCCTAAAGAGAACAGGGATGAATGTTGGGCACTGAGCTTTGATTGCATTGTAATTTGTATTATCTTCGTATCGTAACTTCGAAGCTCCAGTGCAGAATTTATTTGGCAATGTAACCTTTAGGTATATTTAGGCATTTTGACTATACAATTAAAAAAAAAAAAGAAAATAAGCTTTTCGCATCTTCCATAACCCACTGGAATTTAAATTACAGGTCAGTTTAACCTGCGTGTTTTCTTGTTAAGAAAAACTCAATTTGAAAGAGAAGAAATGTCTCCAATCAAATGAATCAAGGTGGAAACAAAGCCAGTGGTGGGGCTACAGTGTTTCAGTCATAGTGCAATTGAATGTAATCTATCAGGATACACATAATAATATGGACTCTTCAGTTTGCCTTCAATAACTGGTGCTACCCACGCAGAGTATTGTTGACACCAACAACGACATAGGATCAGGGCTACGTTTCCAAGAAGAATTGACGTTCATCTGTGTCTCAAGAAACACAATCATTGTACCAACATGCTGTTAGGGGAAGCAGGTTTGCTAGCAGGTGGAAGTCGAGGGAGCGGGGAGACAAGTTTATTTGTGTCATAAATGAAATTATTTCACAGGTGTATGGTGCGATGTCTTGTGGAAACACTGAAAGAAAAACCCTTTGTTTACAAGCTCTGATAGGAGGTTGACTCCCAGAACTGCATGTTCTGTTTGCGTCGACGCGCCACACATCACAGTCCACACACACTCTTTCACAAACCAGATTCTCTCACACACACACTGGCCTTCGTTGCCATAGAAACTCTGGTTTCAGGACATGATTCTAATCAAGTCACTGATCGTATTAGTCACACGTTGTGCCTGACAGAATGTGTTCAGGTGTTCAACACACGCATGCACGCACACACGCATGCACGCACACACACACCTCTAAAAAAGAAGGAGCCAAACAAGCACCAATTACAACACAAACTTTTATTTTCATAACAGAATTTTCAAGGCCAAATTACAAATAAATAAGGAAGGAGACACTTGCAATAGCCCACCTCGCTGGGCCACTTACCCACACAAAACAAGGAGGAGACCCCAAAAACTGGTCAATAACAAAGATTATTAAATAGGTTCGAAAGAGGTTTTACACCTGTACAACTGGTAGCTTTAATGAACTTTGATCATCGTTCTCTCCTCTCCCAACCTATTTACAATGCGAGTAAAAACAATAGGAGTGGCGGAATTCATCTTTACACCATCCACCCTCTTTGCCTTGTCCATAGTGAAGTCAGTAGTTCAGATGGATGTCACTACTAAGACATGGCATGCGCGTCCTCATTAGCGAAACACGGGGAGCACTTCACATTCTTATGACCCGTGAAGACAACTCGTGTGTGTCAGAAGGCAACTAGCCACCTCTAGCCAGGCAGAGGAAAGCAGCAAATAGGACAGTAAGGTATTGACTTTCTACTGAAATGCCAGGAGAGAGAAATGTAAAAAAAAAAAAAACACAGGAAGGGAAGAATGGGTTCCCAGTTCATCATGACAGCACTGTCATTTTTACATGCTAAAATAACCCTTCTGCATGAAGCTATCAGACATCTGATAAGAGAAGTTGTTAGAGTATCCGACTGTACCTTTAATAACGCTATACGTTTTTTGTATAAGCAAAGCAGGACTTGCATACCAAAAGGGCGGCTGTGAGAATATAATGCTGTCACCGTTTTTTCAGTGGCTAGAAGCTGGGGAGTGAACTGCCCTAACGAAGGACCACTGACCAAACACCACTTAATCTGCTAGAGATGAGTTAGACTGAAGCAGCTCAGGCTCCTGATGAAAAAAACAGGAGCCAGAGTGTCGCTCTTATTGATGCCATTCACAGAATATCACCACCCATCCCAAAACATAATAAATGTGTATGTAATCCATGTGTTCAAATACATGGCAGCTGACAAAATTCAACTACTGAAGATCCTTTTTAATATACATTACACATACAGTATCATACACATAAACCAATCTGAGGATGAAGTAATGTTTATGCACTCTATGTATGAAAAAGTCTTTGATTTCATGTCTGCGTGAGCTTATACTGTATATTCTCACATTTACATAAGGAGTGTATTCATAAGGGATTATGTTTCATATTCAATTGTTCGACTGGAGTGCCATTCAAATATCTCTCTCTATATATACTGTATATATATATATTCAAGTGCTTTGGTAAAGTTGCACATTTTTCTTTATCATGCAATTTTTACAATGCCAAATATTAGATTTTCACTTTACAGTCTTTCATGAAATCACATGAAATCATTTACCACAGTACGTTTGAATCCTTTACAAATGGGCTACATCTAGACTTCCCTATCAGTGTCTGTCTACCATTCTCTTCTCTTCTCTTCTTTATACCTACATGTATTCCTATGCTTCTATTCCTACAGGCTTTCCTTTATACATTGAAGTGGAAAGTAACAGGCCCAAACATTCATACACTGTGGAGGGGCTATCTGTGCGTTTTTCCTTCCTACATACTTTAATTTAAAATTTGTGTATAAATATTGCACATTCAATTTGCATTTCATATTTATAGATAAAAGTAACAGTAACTAGACCTATGGCAAAAAAGGAGAACATGTACAGTTGTACCAAAAGTAGTTTGGAGAGCAACTAATGAATGCCTAAATGCACAGCTAACTAATGTTACTACATTTCTGGGGTAGGCGTAGTTCCCTTGGAGACATCCATACGGTGCATCGGTCATGACTGGAGGAATACGTGGCAGATGTGGTAGGGCTACGTCAATGAACCCACAAAGAACCAAAGGAATCCAGAAAAAGAACAAATAGGACAGAGGTCGCGAGGCATCCAGGGGCCGGTCAGATGTGGAGGAAATGAAGCTCAGGACAGAGGGCCGAGATGGGAAATGGAGGCTGCTGGCTGCAACCCATGGATGCCTTTCCCATTGACGTTCGACCCTGTTGCAAAGGCCGAGAGCAGAAGGGACTCCAGACTGGACTGCTTCAACTAGTCCAGTCAGTAAACACACACTCAGATATACAAACTTTGGGACACAGGCAAATGAGGGGAACAAGACGAAAGCTTGTAAACAAAGCTCATTAAAGTCCAAAAAGCAGAAACAAAATGCCAATAATAAAAAAACAGGAGAGTAAAGAAATAAAAAACCCTCAGAGTAATACAACCATAAAATAACAGTAATAAAAACATTTAAAAACATCTTACGTTCAATCTCTCATGGCTTTGCGACACTGATTCCTCAGAGACAACAAGATACTCGACATGATCCTCATAAAATGGGTTTCAGAGATGACAAATCAAATTGAAACAAGAAGAGAACATAGTGACAAAGATTAAAAAAAAAAAACCCATCACCACATCATTTAAAGATAAAAAGAGATCCCTGCATCGATTCCAACCTGAATGTTGACTTAAAGCCCAGGAGGGATCCCTCTTCCAGGCCCTGGTCATGCCGTCTCTTTCCCTACCACGAATCTGCACTACAAGCAAAGTCCAGGACCATGCTAAACTGGTGGAAGGCTCCAGAGAGCAGGGGAGGAAGGAGGAATGGAGAAAAGCAGAGGAGAGGGCGCGCTGACATCGATTCACATACGTCCGGCGTGACATTTCTCACATCTCGAGTCGCGCAGACATTTAAACTTCATGTGCTGCCTTGGTCGTCATAGCAACCCAAAGGGCTAAAACCGTCAGAGAGGAGCGTCTGGCTGGTTCGGCTACCTGTAAGGGCCCTTCTGCCTTTTGGTCTTGACAGAGAGTTCTGAACTGGATTCAAGTGTTTTCCCCCCCCTTTGATCGAAGCTGGTCGCAGGGAAGCCAAGGAGGTGGTGCTTGGGTTGCTTTGTGTGTCTGTATTAATGCATGTGTGTGTGTGTGTGTGTGTTTTACCTGTATCCATCAATTCCTCTCCAAATAGTCCTGGTAGCGGCTTCTGAGCTCCTTGTGCATGTGTGTAAGTATATGCGTGTGTGTATGCCTGTGCTGTAGTGTGTTATTTTCCACCGTACATCCTCTCAATGTCTTCCTGGTAGTGTGATTTGAGCTCCTTGCGCTTCAGTTTGAATGCGTCGGTGACCAGGCCGGTCTCTGGTGTCCAGGCCTCGGCACTCAGGCGGATCTTCTTGGGGATCTCAAACCGCTCCAGTTTGGCTGGTCGGGGCAGAGCAAAACCACAAGTCAGAATGACAGATACCAGTATAAAAACAAAGTGGGGTAGAAAGGCAGGAGACACTAACGCACCATGGCTGAATTGCTAACCTGATAGAGAGGACCTCAATTTGCATCACTTTGGTTTATGTTGTTTTATCGGATGTTCTTATCTAAGAGCGACTTACAATGAGTGTAACAGTAGAAAAGGCTTCAATTCTTACCAGTCAAAAGTTTGGACACACCTGATTGAATGTACTATGTTTTTCTTTTTCTTAAAGCCATTTTGATCTAAAGGCTTATGCTTAAATGCTTGACATGTGTTTCTTAGACAGATATAAATAGTGAAGCTGATGCCTATGTATGAATTTCTTTCCAAAGCCTTTGCCTCTCCATCAAGGCAAAGGGCGGCTACTTTAAAGAATCTAAAATATAAGATAGTTTTGATTTAACACTTTTTTTGGTCACTGCATAATTCCATTTCAGAATCAGAATCAGCTTTATTGGCCAAGTATGTACATATATAAGGAATTTGACTCCAGTTTTTCGTTGCTCTCAATGTACTTACACAGAATAAATATACAGCTAAAAACAAGGACAACAAAATGAACAGAGGTAAACCTAAACATCTAACTACTATGTACAAATATGCAAATATATAAAAAAAGTATATATATATATATATATATATATATATACACACATATACACATACATACATACACATATGTAAACAACACTAGAACAATAGTGCAATGGTGCAGAGTGCAAAGATGCTGGAATAAATATGAGTTGTTGGTGTAACAGGTTACATTATATATATGAGATATTACACATTACATACATTATATACACAAATTATATACACAAATCAGATATTGTACAGATGATGATGATGGGGGAGGAGTAGCAGGAGGAAATCCCTGGTCTGGGCCTTTCACTCCTGCTTTTTTGGAACGGGGGGGGGGGGGGGGTAATTATATACATCATGATGATGGGGGAGGAGGAGCAGGAGGAAATCCCTGGTCTGGGCCTTTCACTCCTGCTTTTTTGGAACGGGGGGGGGGGGGGGGGGGGGGTAATTATATACATGAGGTAGGTGTTACAGGTTTATTGCACAGGGATAGTTTCTGTCACTGTATGACTGATTAAGTGTTTGTGTTATTTCATTGTTTTGATGTCTTTCACTATTATTCTAAAATGTGAAAAATAGTAAAAATAAAGAAAATTGCTTGTGTCCAAACTTTTGACTGGTAGTGTATGTAATTTCAAGCAAAAATAAGGACTGCAAAGGTCAGGACCTTAGTGTCCTTACAATATTCCTGTGACCACTGAATGACATAAGATGCAAGTGCTAGGAAAAGAAACAGAATAAAAGTAAGAAAGTAAGAAAAAGTAGAGAGATGGAAGGGTTCTTCTCCATACCTGAGACAGCAGCCTCAGTAATGATGCGGAGGACCTCTCTCTCCATCTCAGGGTTGTTGCAGATCTCCTCCCAGCTGCCTCTCACCTGCCTCTGCTCCGCCATTGCCATGAGCTGCTTGTGGTTGGGCACCACGAAGCTGATCACGTACGACTGGTCACTGAAAAACAGGAACAGGATGGTCCACAAGTTGGCTTTTTTTGTTTTGTAAGTTGCAGTTTTAGCAGCATTAGGGAGAAAGAGATCAAGAGGTGAACTAGAGAAACAGAGAGAGACAGGAAGAGACGGAGAGAGTATGTGCAGGGTTTTACCTGTTGGCATAGGCACAGATGTTGTCTATGAGCGGGCAGTTCTTCAGAACAGCCTCCACTTTTCCTAGAGAGACGTACTCGCCCGCCTGCAATTTCACCAGGTCCTTCTTACGGTCTACAGGGAGAGAACACACTTTAGAATCCTAACTGGCGTATCACCCTATACCACACACACACACACACACACACAAGTTTATTATTCCTCACCGATGATCTTGAGGCATCCGTCAGGGTGGAACTCTCCAATGTCTCCGGTGCAGAACCATCGCTGGCCATTCTCATCCACAAAAAAGTCCTCGCGGTTCTTGGCTTCGTTCTTGTAGTAACCCATGGTTACGTTGGGCCCGCCAATCACAATCTCTCCCCGTGGGTTGGGCTTGTCTGTACTGTAGTAACCACCTGGAGAAGCACAGAGCTTATTAATAAAAAAAAATAAAACATTAAAGATATCATCATTATCTCTCTCACTCTCTCTTTACAGTCGGGTCGTTCCCATCCAACTCACCCTCTTCCCAGTCCTTGAGTGTAATCTCTGAGCAAACTAGCGGAGCGCCCACTCGTCCTGTGCTATAGTCCCAAACTGAAAAAAAAAAAAACACCACACACACACTACTGCGTTACCATGGCAAATGTAGGCAATAACTGCACATCAAATATGCGATCTTTTTAATTGCTTCTCTTTTCATTTCCCACTGGGCAGAAAAAAACATTCTCTTTCTCACATTTCCTCCCTCCCTCATTCCTCCCTCATTCCTCTCCCTAAAGCCGTTCTCTTACTCTCACTGATGGTGCCAGCTCCGCAGGTCTCCGTCAGGCCGTAGCCTTGCCCCACAGGGCAGCACAGACAGATGTTCATGAAGCGCTGGGTGGCAGCCGAGAGGGGAGCTCCGCCAGACAGCAGCACCCGCGTGTTCCCTCCCAACAGCGAACGCACCCGTTTGAACACGATGCTGAGGGGGAAGGGAGAGAAATAAGACAAAATATACAGCGCAGAGATGGAGAGATGTAGAGAGGAAAAGGAGAGAAGTGGAGGAGAAAAGAGTTATGAGAGTGGCTAAAGGTAGAGGCACCCAAGACAAAAATGCAGCAAGTCATTCAGACCATTCCAAAGTTAGTGATGAATCTATATGGAATCCAGATATTGATTCTTGGCCACTCCAAAGGTAATATTAAATCAATACTAAGCAATGATTCATATGTGCTAGAGAATCATTCCCTGTTGAATGTCTGCACTTTCTGTGTGTGAGTGTTTAAAAGGGTTAGGTTAAGAATTAGGGCTGGGTTAAGATTAGCCATGTAGGTTAATGTTCGCTTATGTATCGACTTAGAGGGAGTGAAGGTAGTCAATAGAAGGAGCCTCGCTCTAGATCCAGCCCATGTATACAGTATATGTGTGTGTGGTGTGTGTTACCTGTCACAGAGAGGCGTGTTGTAGCCTTTGGAGATCTGCTCCATCTTGTAGTTGTAGGCCAGCACAAAGAGCGTCTTCTGAAAGCTGCTCATCTCCTCCACTTTGGTCATTACATTCTTATAGATTCGGTCCATGATCTCCTACACAGGCCAGGCAGAGAGACGGGGAGAAGACAAAAAAAGCATGTAACTCAAAATTCCATACTCTCTCCAGGCTGTAATTTCTTGACTGGATTTGAAGGATTTTGGTCAGTTTTTAATATGTATAATGTTGGTTGGATGACTGTTAAAGATTGTCAACATGGCCATATTACTCTAAGTTCATTCTTCACAACAAATATCATAATGTGAAATGGAGAGTGTGGTTAACCATTAGGTACAACTACATGAAATGCGTTTAAGTGTCCTCTCAGCTCAATGAAGTACTGGAATGTTAACAGCCAATACCATCAGAGCTTCTTCCAGGAACAGGCTTGGCTGTATCAGATTGGATAGATATGTTTATGCGGTGAAGAGACTTACTGGCACAGCAGCCATGAGGGTAGGTCTCAGCACGCTGGTATCTCCTTTACTCCCCTTCTTTATCTTGGTAGACTGGACAAATGAAACAAGACAGACACCGGTGTTGGCTCTGGCAGCATCGCTTAACAGCATCGGTGACGGTGTACGTCTCAATAATATATGATCTATGACTGTAATGCATCCAGGAGAGAGAGCTTTAAGTACACGACTGCAACAAAAGTGAACTGGACACATGGTGCGTGCGTGCGTGTGTGTACACTGACCTGGTCGGCTAGCGTCTGTGGGGACGAGTAGCCGATGCGACAGCCGTGAGAGATACACACCAGTTCAGCACTGAGCTCTAGAACATGGGCCAAGGGCAGGTAGCCAATGTAGGTGTCTGTTTCACTGCCAGCACAGAAATGACACCGGGTTAATTTCCACTATACAGACAACAAAGAAACTAAAATACTGGGGTAGTAGGACACAAAGAAACTGCAGAGGTTAGAGAAATGGTAGGAGAATATATATGTGTTTTTTCAGTCAAAGAGAGGAAGCAGTACACAAAGGAGCATGAACCAGACAATGGGAAAAGAAAATAAAGCTGAGAAGAGGAGAGGAAGTGACAGAGAGCACGTGATCTGGAGAGGACAGTGAATCTGATGCTGGCATACTCGAGGTTGGGGATTCGCTCGGCCATGCCCGTGATGCCGGCGATGATGTTGCTATGGGAGATCATGACGCCCTTAGGGATGCCTGTGGAGCCGCTGGTGTACATGATGACGGCCACGTCGGACGGCTCCGGCTGCCTGCGATCCACTGCCACTGTAGAGGAAGAAGAGCGGAGGGAGGCTGGTTAGAGAGGGAACGGACCACACACCTGCAAATGCATTATTAGCAATAACAATATATTAAGAGAGGAAGCAATGTCTTTTCACTAAAATACAGATACCGATAACATCACATCACCGCGTTCACCATCGCTTACCATTAAGGCTGCAGTCGTCCAATCCAAAGCATAATAAATCCAAGTGAGAGCTCCTCAAACAATTGTATGCTATGTAAGGCTTGAAGGGGATTTAGTATACTCTTCAAGAGTAAGAGAAAGGGTACTTGTTACATGCTGCATCTTCATTTAAAAAAAATACTGTTTGATAAGGCCATGTAATTAGAAAAATTGCATGATTTTTGAGCCCTATCCCCTTCTTCTACCAATCTTAATGTATACGCAATTTTTAGCATCCATGTGCATGTATACTATATACTTGAGGAAACTAATTAAATAAACTAATTTTGGAAACCAAAATTTTAGCATATTTCAGATGTTTAATTTCTTTATCAAAGTGGAAAAGTATAAGCATAACTCAAGTCTTGCTACACATGACAACATGTTTGTTTGCATCTGTCTCAGCCCAAACATGATGGGTATCCCTATGTCTTTTTCTAAAGAGCTTTCTCTATTTCCTCTTGTTTTCCTGAAAAGTTGGCCAAAGCATTGGGAGGATTTTTTTGGCAAGTGGCGAGTTCACCTCTTGTTGACTCTGTCATAGCACAGCACAGCAGAGCACATCACACACACATTACACATCAGGCTGCTGGCTTTGTATAAGCCACCATTAGTGTACTTCCGGCTCCCTGACAAAATTAGAAATCCTCTTTTAATCACATTTGGTGTCACTGGAGAAGATGTGATTGAAACACATTTTGTACAGCACTTGTCACTTGAGTACTTTGCACTTTATATTCTGAAGAGCACCGTGGATCATCATCAGAAAATATATTTTTCCCAACACCTCAGTGAAAATGATCTTTTTTCCCCCGAAATGTTGAGCAGTGTGCGGATTCTTAATCACATTGCAGCAATACTTACTATTTTCAGGCCTGGAGCCCATCTCTTGCACAGTGTCCATGTTGTAGACCATGATGCCTCTGGGGACATCTGGCCAGCTGGTGGGCTTCTTGTCGACTACAATGATATGCTGCAGCCTCGGCACATCACACAGTATGGCCTGGGAGATGGAGTTGGGTGGGGGTGGGAGGGAGGGAGGAGGGAGAGCGGGATGAGAAAAGTAATTACTAAATGCAAATAGAGTTGAGCTCTTCATCAAGCCCTAATCTTGCACGCAAAACACAAACAGTGAATCAGTGACATGTCAGTGAAATTAATTTAATCTAGTTTTAAAGAGAGGAACTGCAGGGCCTTGTGCGACACAGTTGACATGACAGAGATAGATAGAGACAGAGAGAGAGTCATAACCGTAGCATAGCAAGGCAGCTACCTTGAGACGGCCCTGCAGGAGGTCTTTGCTTGTGATGATGTGTGTGACCTCTGTCTCGTTCAGGCCATGGGAGATCGCCGTGGGTCCAAGAGTGGAGTACAGGGTCACAACTGTCATAATAAAAACCAGTGGAGTTGGTCAATCACATACAGCAGGAGGGAACATCATGTAAACAGATTGTCTGTATGTATTTGTATGTTTGCTATTTTTGTGTCTGGATCCTGTGGCACGGCTAGGTTATATATATATGTGCGAGAATGTCTGTATGAACATGCTTGTCTGTCACTCACGTGGAAAGTTGTACATGAAGCAGGCCTGCGCTGCTATGATCCACTCTGCTCTGGTCTCACAGAAGATGGCAATGTTACACTGAGGCCTCTGTCCGAGACCTGCCAGACCACTGCCAAAACACTTTGCTGCCTGGTAGGCCTCCTCGTATGACAGCCAGTTATAGTCCCCCAAAATTACCTACACACATCATACATAGGCAGATATTCAATTCAGGGTTATTTATATAGTACATACAACCAAGCCAAACAGTTTCTAAATAGGCTAGGCTGTACTGTACAGGCCTGGGTAGTCCAAAAGCATCTGAGCATCTTTGACAATTTTAGGTGCAATTTAATAGAACAAAGATGATCAGAACGCTTAAGTGATTTGGGGAAAACCAACCTCGCACCCAGTTTAACACCCCAGTTGATGGAATGATACTGGACAGGCCAATGTGAACAGGAATAATCTCAGGCAGCTTAATATGAGCATGCTCCTGCATTGCGATATGAAAAGAGTAATACGGAATCTAGCATACCAGGGACTGAGCCCTAGTCTTGGGTGCTACAGAGACTGCAGGCATTAATCACGGCTGCAATACTGAAACCTTTGAATCTGAAAGAGGTCTGACGTTATTACCATTCATACAATAACATCATTCATACCCGGTCAGTCAGTGCCCTCTATGGAGCTTTTGCAGCTATGCAGCTGAATTTTCAGCTGTGAGACAAAGGGCCAGTGAAACAGCACTGTGACAGTGCAGAGTACCGCTGCTCCTCCACCCACATTCCTCACACTAACCACACTGGCAGACTGCACTGCAAGCCTCTCAGACACAACCAAACTCCCTGCAATTTCACAGACTCACATAACATTTACACGGCTGCAAGCTAAGATGAGAAGATGAGATGCAGGGTACAACCTTGTGGCTTAAAACAAACTGAGGTTGAATCCCTGTTTCTGAGAATAGGCTAATTTCTAAAAGACTCATGAAACAAGGAGATGTATGATCTGGTGTGCGTGTGCCAAATGGGCAAGCGTACCAGGAACAGCAATACACAACAATTCTACAATGTCCCTCACCTTCTTGAAGACCTTGCCGTTAGGCTGGAGCTCATCCTCCTCACTGAGCACCTGCCTGGTGCCCAGACAGTCTCTCTCTGGGAACCTCCTGGCTGCGTATTCAAACACCTTGTCCAGGGAGTCCACCCCGGGGTGCAGCCACCCCACTAGCTTCTGTTGGCTGTTGATGGCCCGGTAAGGCCCTGCTGGGTGTCCGCTTATTGAGCGTGCCTTGATCCGGCGCGCCCGCTCCAGGTTGGTGCCAGCCCCGGAGAAGAAGTACCAGGGCAGGAAGGTGATGACGGAGTAGACCCAGACCACAGAGCGGAAGACCTGCAGCAGCAGGGGGTTCATGTCCTCCTTCAACTTCATCTTTAAGCTCAGGGGTGTGGAGCTGGGAGGGCTGGAGGGGAAGGGGGACCAGGGGTGCAACAAAACACCTCACTCCTCTCTGCTCTTTGAGTGAGAGGACTGCAGGTAAAGGATCTTGACTTGCTGCTGAGGCTGAGAGAGGCTGAGAGAGGTTGCGGGCGGCGGTTCTTGTGTGGAGCGGTTCAGCCAGACCTGCAAGACAGAGACGCCACATGGCATTTGTTTAAAATATGGTCTGCATTAGCATATTCTGAAGTATAGAGTGACAGAAAATGTGAGCACACGCACACATAACTACCCTCTGATAAATCAATGCTTGCTTGGAGACCATTACAGCCTATTCTTAGCCTGTGCCTCAGTCAGCACTATTTGCCCCCTAGCCCAAGAGCACAGACGGCAGCCTCTGGGGTCGATGTGTCGAGCAACAACGTACCTTACAGAGGAAGCATGATGCTGTAACACTTAAAAACATTCTTTGGGCTAAATATTTCCTGGATGATCTAAGCCTAAAAGGCCATGGTATAACCAGAACATGTGTTTTTTTAATACAGTTATTATTAACCTGCTAATACATAAAGCTGAATCAAGCAGAGTTTGCATCTTAGCAAAGACAACACTGGGCTTACACCCCTTCTGTTTAGCCCACCAAAGTTAGCAACTGCGCCATGAGCTATACATTTGCGATGGCAGGATTATGCCATTTGTGCTTTACCCATTATTGCTCCTGAGTCACGCTCTTAGTTGTCTGGCTATCCTGCAAAAGCCTTTGGGCCAGCTCCGTGTCCCAGACAGTTTGGCTATTTCTAGGGCATCCTGAGGGCCAGAGTGTAACTGACGGTGCAGCACTGTAGCCACTGAACCTGAGCATGTGAGGAGCAGAAGCAGTGACACACTCCACTGCTCAGTAGGGAAGGTCTAGAGGTCAGGTGGGTGGTTAGCCTCACCTAGCCAGCTAATGTGACAGTGCTGAGAGGAATCTAACACTGACTGATGAGGTGGGCTGCTCCTGGCCTGGGGCTGATGGGGCCACAGCAAATACTGAACATTACTCACCCTACCTGTTCAACAGCACCTTTTTTAACATTTTAGAAAGCTATAGAGACGTGTACACTACCAAAAGTTTGGACACACCACAGTTTTCTTTATTTTTACTATTTTCCACATTTAGAATAATAGTAAAGACATCAAAACTATGAAATAACACAAATGGAATTATGCAGTGACCAAAAAAGTGTTAAATCAAAACTATGTTATATTTTACATTCTGTAAAGTAGCCACCGTTTGCCTTGATGGAAAGGCAAAGGCTTTGGAGAGAAATTCATACATAGGCATCAACTTCACTATTTATGTGTCCAAGAAACAAATTTCAAGCATTTAAGCATAAGCCTTTAGATCAAAATGGCTTTAAAATAATGAAAAACAAAATATATTCAGCCAGGTGTGTCCAAACTTTTGACTGGTAAGAATTGAAGCCTTTTCTACTGTTACACTCATTGCAAGTCTCTCTTGGATACCAAAGCGATACAAACTGAGGTCCTCTCCATCAAGTTAGCAATTCAGCCGTGGTGCGATAGTGTCTCCTGCCTTTCTACCACACTTTGTAATCAGGTGTGTCCAAACTTTTGACCAAAAATGAACTGCGGCTAGACTAATTACCCAGTGAGTGTCAGGGCCAGCTGGACTACCTAACACTGCTCACCTGCACTGCACCACTCTCTGCCTCTGCACCCGCCTACCGCTCCAGCAAGGACTGAGACACCACAGCCAGGAGAATCCTACACTGCAGGAGCCATCTGCTTCCACACAACAATAGTCACTTGGCTCTTAGTGTATGGAGTTCATTATAAACTCTAAGGAGCGTGTGTGTGTTTGTATGTGTATGCCAGCTTTTGCTCAAAAACCAGCTTTGACACAGCTGACCAGAAGGAGTGAGGATAAAAAAAAATGGTATGCAGTAATATGATACCTTCCTCTCAAGAGAACTGTATCAATATGCTGGCTACAAATAGAAAACAACTGAAAGAGCACATAATGGTGTTCCATCAAATCATTTTCTTGCAATTGATTTGTAGCTTCTAACTCGTAAGTAGAATTGCTTTGAGATTTCAACTTTTTACTGCCTTATAATAATATACCATTGCCTAATATACCATTGCAAAATCTAGGCTGGTTTATCAGAAAACAAGAATTACATTTTTTTATAGGCCTATATTTTTCCCTATAAAGAGGAGAGTTCCACTCACCTATCTGGTCACAAATCTTTGAATAAATGTAAGCGAGTCAGATAAAGCTGAGCTGAAACAAAGTATGACCAGTCTTGGGAACTTCAAAGCTATTCAAAGACAGTCTACCTTGGGTTAAAGCCAGATGTCATGTTTGCCTTGTGTTCCCCATGCTTTTCACATTAAATGGTGTTAATGACTTTGCCTCATGAATGCTTCCTTATGTTTCCTTTAGTATGTTTCCACTTCCTCCTATATTTCAAATTCCTGCTTGTGTTGAGTATAACAAATTTCCACAGTAGTATTATGAACTGATTTCTGCCAAAGACTTAAGAGCCTTATCTTTAAGTCTTGGAATCTTATCTTTGCTGATAATACTAAGATGACTTATCACAGCTGAAGTGAGAGCTTGGGTTGTTCCTTCTTCGTCTGGAGACTTTAGAAAGTGTAGATAGTAGATAGTAGTGGATAGTGTGATTTTTCACCTCAGAACTAGGATACAATCTCTGTATCTATGGATAAATCTGATTTTCTTCTAAAAGTCTCCTCACTCCACGTGGGCCAATTCAATTGTCTCTGGGACCAACCCTAAGGATGAGAAAATTTACAAAGGATTTTATGAGAATGCAAATTAACAACTCACTCAGCTCTGCTCCCCTGAAAATAGTAAGCTGCCTCTGATATTTAGTATCCATCTAAAGACTCATTACCCTAAATAGATTCCACCCTGCTGGTGAAGGGGGATAAACAAGTCTCACCCACAGCCTTCACAATACAACAACAACAAGCCTATAAGAAGTCACAAGCCAAGTCTGGAAGGTAAAAACTAGACTAAGCCAAAGACAAACAGCCAAATCGCTCATAAATATTCTCATCTTCAAACTTGAGACTTGTAATACAGGTCCAGTTACTTACTGTGTACCGTACGTTGATAATAGTGAGTACTTCCCTCCACGAGGCCACAGTGCACACACCTGATAGCTCCCAGTCATTTTTTTCCCCCATCTCAACAATATGACTCATGATGTGAAGAGTTTCGTTTGGCAAGAGAGCTATTGGCATGTTACAGTGCAATTATAAGGATACAATAATTAGACTTAAACAATAAGCACTTCACGATGGAAGAAATATCAGCAAAATTGTGATGCCAGCCATATGATAATAAAGATGGTAGATGGTAGTTGCTGAGAGGATCTATGCGGGTTGGTCATACCATAAGGCTGATAGTAAGTCCATGTGCTTGTGTCTGTGGCAGCAGCATTAAACACACATCCACACCCACATGACCGCCTTTGTTATGTCAACTATGCAATGCCCAACAATAGAGAAAGTGATACTTTTCAAAAATCCTTACATACAGCAAAAAGTCCATCCATACATCAACACTTTCTCTAGGCCAGGAACAGCCAAGATGGACACCACAGATTAAGCTAGCAGGCCTACTTCAGTGAGTACTACAGCTTTCAACCTTAACAGTCCATAAAAGGTTTTTATCTAGTCTTAATATGGAATATATGCCAAATCCCAATATCCAAGTGAGCATCACAACGCCAATATGATGCTAAACTACCATCTTACCCAGCAGGATCGTCCTAATCTGAGAGATAATGTTATCACTATAGTAAGATAATAAAACATTACTGAGAACCTGAACATCTATTTATGTTAGACATAATGTGTAACGTTATCAAAGCACTAGATAACGTTTTCAGGCTAGCTAGCTATCAACCAGAGGCCATTTTCTACTCAACAGTGAATCTGACTGAGGCTAAATAGCGCAGCAGCATACAGATAAAGATTACTAGCTAACGTTAGCAGATAGGATAGCCCAATAGCCCACAGACGCACCAACACCAAGCAACCGGCGAGCTAGCCTTAGCTCACGAGCTAACCATTGCAGCTGTTGGCCCGCTGTTGTTGTAATAAAAATTATTTATTGCGCAAAAGTCTCTTTACTATACCAGGCAGCACCACGTCGTATTGAACACAAATGAAAAGCTTATTACAGGAGATGGGTCATGCTACTGAGCAAACTGCCTAACAATGCAATTTCTCTCATCAACATCTGCAACGCGTTTACAGACAACAATGCGTTCTCACCTCTTTTCTCAACCGCTACTTCTGAGTTGCAGAGGGGCTGGACCAGGTATATTCACACGTTTTACCAAAGCTCCGACATGATGTTGTTGTAATCTATGAATACTTTGTATCGGGCTATAAATCACGCTTGCCAGTCTGTTTGAAAAAAATATATAAAATTGAGTGAAACAGTAAATCTGTGAGCATCACCGGGCCCGTGCTATCAGCCCGGAAGTGATTGATATGACGTCGAGAAAGCTCTCTGTCTGCGATTGGATCGCTGAAGGTGGCGCGTGCTTGAGCAGCTGTGACGTCAGTGAGGTTACTATCGGTCACAACCAGCGGTTGAAGATTCGCTGAAGTTAGTTGTTAGTTAGTTAGTAGAGAAATTGTATTTTGACCATCAGAGCACTCGAAATTCAGCTACTCTGTTATTGTGGACTAGTTCGTTTTTTTACAGATTTGTTGAATTCAGGTTCGGAAACAACCTCAGGTAGCAGTAGTCCTCCAGACTGGGTCATCTGCAAATTGCATACCGGAGCTCCAACACTGCATACCACCAACTGGAACCGTGTCTGTCTGAAGGGGAGGGCAAGTGACAACTTAGCGCTCCTGCTGGATGCGTTCCTGCCTGAAACAAAAAATCCTATTCACTTTCCCATTAACAATACAAAACAATTCGGCATAGATAGTTAGGAGCATGAACTTGATCAGAACATGTTTTGAATAGGCCAGTTAAGGTTATACATTATAACCTACAATAAGCTCCTGTAAAACATAATATCCTAATTCTTTGCAATAAAATAAATTCATATAAAGCCTTTCCAACTACATTTTGAATGCAACCACCGACTTTGACTTTTCCTCCCCATAAGATTTTGAAATGAAATAAACAAACAACTAGATAGATAGATAGATAGATAGATAGATAGATAGATAGATAGATAGATAGATAGATAGATATAGCCTATAGATAGATAGATGGATGTAATATCATCAGATTTGGTGTGGTCTAAGTGGCCTTCAATTTCATCCCATTGTCATATGGTCATTGAACATAAAAAAAAAACCTCCCTGCCTCCATATTTTGTGCCTTTACTGTCTTGAAGAACAACAAGTAAGGCAGTGTTAAGTAGCCAGAGAACTTGGATGGATAGGTAGCTTTTTTTATTTATTTATTTATTTTAATCAGTACTCATGACTGGTAATTTGACATGTCTAATTAGAATGGTTGCCATATGTCAAAAGCCGATTTGTTACCATGGCAGAGGCACCATGTGACTGAACATTCCAGTTGTAATTGTACTGAACATCTCACAGTTGAATGTCTCATGCACTGTCTACATGGTCAAGTACTTTCCATGACAGTAGCTAAGGACACAAAACCAGGGAAATTCAATTGTATGTGTGTGTGTGTGTGTGTGCGTGTGTGTGTGTGTGTGTGTGTGTGTGTGTGCGTGTGTGTGTGTGTGTTTTACTCACATAAAGAATATTTTAGCTATGGTCATCACAAATTTCAAAACAGCACTGATCTAACTGAGTTTGTTTCCTGGTCATAGAAATCAATGCAGTGTGGTCCCATGACAGTAATTGGTGTCTATTTTTCAAAATGGACATGACTGGGGCAGAATAATATCCTAGAGCAGTGGCTCTCAAACTGGGGTCAGGACCATCCAGGGGGTCATGAGTTTTTCTACTATACAAATTAATTATCATGTGTAATTTTTCTGATTTTTCTCTGATTTTTTCTTTTTTCTTGTGAAATACTGAATAGTTTTCAGCCTCTCGGCCTCCTCTTATAATGAAATTCCCACATGAATCAGAATGCAAAGGGTCATACTGCAGAGGCAGCAAATGAAAAGGAACATAGATTGATCTATGATTTTATTTGTTGAGTTCACCATCCATGACAATAAATTATGTAATCAAACTTTTCAATCAGTGGTTCTGTATGACTGCTCTCTGAGACTGAACCATAGGCCAAAACATACAGTAGGTGGCAGTCCATCTTTTTCCCTGCTGCACTCTCACTTTTATACACTAGGGGGAGACTGAGTACAAAGCATGTCTTTGATGTAAGCTTTGCACTCCTGCTCTCTCTCTCATAATGCCTCTTGTTTCAACATGTGTGTGCCTGTGCCTGTGTGTGTGTGTGTGTGTTTGTGTGTTTGTGTGGTAAGGAAGCGAGTCTTTATTTTCTCCATGACATCTGAAGAGTGACATGAAAGTGAAATAGCCAGGTAAGCCGTGTTTGACACCATGACCCTGGACAATGATCCCTACTCACTGATCTTCATGGTGTTTGCATGCTTGTTAAGCCATATGTGCATACAGACATATACTGACAAATGCACACACACACACACACACACACACACACACGCACACACCAACACGCTGACACACAAATTCATGCCTTCCCCTCCACACATACACGTGCATTTGCAGAAACACACACACACACAAGCACATGATCACATGATGAGTCCGTGTGTGTACAGGGTGGTGATAATAGCTGTCCCCAGGCTGTGTCTTGGAGGTCATCTTGATGGGACACAAACCATCAGAGGGCAGATGTTATGAGCAAAGGGAACACTTTCATCTCCTCTGTGAAATACGTGTGTCCAATGTGATAATGACACAAAGACACACTTTGCACACACTTAGGGATAACCATAAAAGGGAGACCCAGGAAGAGAGGAAATATATGGTATCCTGGGACTGTCTGTTTCTGGGTGACCCCTTCTTCCCTGGCAACATGCAGAATGGCTAATGGACGCTCCCTTGGGATTCTACCTATAACAACCACTCGACTGGTGTCATGGGGCTTGCTTGATCCTGAGTGATTTATCTTCTATCTTGACTTTTGCTGTTGTCCTGTGAAAACCATGTAACTCCAGTTTTGGTGATTTTCATGTTTTCACTTCAGTTGAAGGATTACAAGCTCCTCAAGAGGGTTGAGGAAAATTCTCCGACCTCTTGGGCTTATGAAACCAAAAGGAAATCCACAAGATGAAGTCAAAAATGCACTGTGATCAAGCTAAAACAAGGCTGTTTTTCTTAGTTCCTGAAAAGTTGACATTTTGGAGATACAAGGTTTTTACCTGACAACAACGATATGGAAATTACAAAAGAGTTTCTTTTAACTTCTTGCTACTCTCAAAGGGAATCCTGGACATTAACAACACTTAGTCGCAAATTAGAGAACTTAAATGTGTGTACTTTAGCAATAGGTGACATGATAGGCTGCAGCATCATTGGTACATTCCAGACTTTTAAGAGTGAAGTAGGTACAATAATATAACTACTGAGCCCTTGGCTGATCATGAAGCCCCTTGACGTCCAGTTGGACTTAAAAATATGCCAGAGGAGGGGAAGGGGCGCAAGAGGGGGGGATAGGGGGGCGTGAGGGGATTAGGGAACAAAAGGATCCTTCTCTGTCATCAAAGAGGATCTGCTCCCAACTCATCCCCTGCTCTCTGGCGGCAGGTTTTTATTTTTTGAGAGAGGGGAGTGACGGCTGGAGGGAGGGAGGGAGGGAGGGATATAGGAGGAGAGTTTGATGGTGGGGTGGAAGGAGGAGTGCAGATTTCAAAGTAATCTTTAACTTTAAGCCCTGCAGTCTCTCTGAAATGAAGCCCTCTGTCCCAGACACAGTGTTGTCTATGGCTCCCAGTGGAAGCCTGCCACCCCTTCTTTCTTCTCCAGCTTTTGTCACGGTGGCGTTTAAGTGGCATTATTCACCGGCTGGATGACCAAGTGAAGGAGTCCCTTTGAGAGACCTGAAAGAGATGGATTTTAACTCCTGAGACTGGAGTCCCCTCTTAAAACAACACTAACTGGAGACAAATACCCACTGTGTTGTTGGGATTCATTCACAGATACCTTAACCAAAGGGAGACATCTATATGAATCGTCACAAGTGATAATAACCTAAACCTAGTGAATTAACAGCAATACTACTGTCATCATATTTTTGTCAGAGATAGAAAAAGATGTAAAAAGTGAGGGAGAAAGAGAAAAGAAAATATGTAATTGCATGAAAAGACACACTAGAGCCATTATACATCAGTGCTATGTGCCTCTGTGTTTTTAGGGATAAATTCAATTAGTCATTCTTTCATTGTGAAAGCATACTTCCTAGTCACCTAAAACCCCTGAGAGTGATTTTGGGGTGAGTCATTTTGAATCATTAGTGAATCAACAATGTGCTACATTCATGATGACTTTCCCACAGATTTTGCTGCTTATATGACTTGGGAGAGCAAACTTAAGCCCATCGGATGATTTAAGACCCCTAGGAGGTCCTCTGCACCTCCATTGTCTCTCTACTTTACAACACTGCTTATTTTGCCCCCCTACCCTCATCAGTTATTTCCCTCATTTTGTGCAGGCTCATGTCCCCTCAGGGTCATTGGCCTGGGAACCCCCTGCAGACCTAGCACACCCCAAGGGGAGTCAATGTAATCACACTGGGACGGTCATGGGGTGAACAGGTTCTGTCATTTGCAGCAGGTCCTGCTGGTAGAAACAGTGGTGGCACAAGAGGAGTGGAAAATCAGGTACGCACACACACTTGTGCTTACGCAATTTGTCACGTGAAGTAATGAAGTTGTGTATTAAAGGAGATATAAGAATGTTAGGAGCCCTGGCCCAGTCTTCATAGACCTGATCACCTGCAGGTGGAGATTGTCCCCACACACCACATGACACTATGCCCACACCCTTTACAAAACACAGAGTGAGGAAACAGCATCCTTCTTCAATGTTCAATATTTACAGCTTTCAATATTTACAATATTTACAACTATTTACAACAAGTTTAAAACATAAGCTTGTATCTCATGTTTACCAGGGCAACAACATAGCCTAAATTAGTGTTAGGGGAGATTTTGGTTAGTTGACATTTAACAGAAATCCATGTTTAGGCTGTATGACAGTTTCGGTGTAACAGACAAGGTTTTAATCCTCCGCAGTCATTTAGGCTTATTGACTTGGGCAAAGTGTCACACTACTCAACTCCAATGGGTGACAAAAACTCTCAAGAAGGTAACATGGCAAAAAATCTTATTTGAATGCAGGTCTCCCATTGACAAACCGCACCATCTCCTAGTAAGCAAAGGGAAATACTACAAGAGAGATATTTTAGAGTTACGATTCAGACAACACTACTGTACAGCACAGGTTTTATTAAGCCCTATACATAGTATCATATATAAATGCTATCTGACAGTGGTTTATTTCAGTCTGCCAACTCACATAAACAGATTATTGAGAATTAATGCATATATATATATATAGTACGGAGTATGACTAGAGTATGTATCACGTGACTGCAGCGTGACTCGAGTTGTCTGCCTGAACTATAGCTTCTCAGGCTTCGCTTCATTTATTCGTTAGCTGCTGCAGATATGGTTGCATTTTAATATGGACAACAGACAATACAGTTAAACAAGCAGGCCAACACACAGTGTTGTACAGATATGCTTGAGGCAGGAAGTGCATACACCCTTAAAAAGGGGCAAAAATGAGAAGGGAAAAGGTGCATTCCATGGAGGAAACACAGATAATGCATGGGGAGACATTTGATCTTACTGACTTGGGCAGGGTCTCCCACTACTCAACCCCATTTGGTCTCCATTCGCAAAACCCAACATCTCCTAGTCGAGACAAAAGGAAATCAAAAGAGATATTTAGGCCTAGACAACACTGTTGTACACATAATATCACTTATCAATACACAGGATATCATGTTACTATCCCTTGTGTCATAATATATATAGGCCTATATATAGAGGCCCAATGCAGAGTATCATTTATCCAAATGTAATCTGATAGTGGTTTATTTATGCTGCGGATGCTGCAGATGTGGCTGAAATGTTATATGGACGACAGACAATACACAAACAATTGTGGCCAACAGTTGTACAATTATGCCTGAGCCGTTGAATGCATACACCCTTCAAAAGGGGAAAAAGTGCCTGGAGTACACAAAAGGCACATGGCATTGGAGAAAAATCAAATAATGTATGGAGGGTAATCGGTTTCAAAGACCTGGCTGGGATTCTCACAGTGAACAGTGATGTTGGTCTAATAATCTTTAACACTTCAGTCTACATTTGTAACCATGAACAAGTCTCCTTGAAAGCTAGAAAGAAGAGAGCCAAAACTAATCTGTGATACTATCAAGGCTCTCTGAATCTGCACTGACCAACTGACAGTAAATTAGAGAATATGGAGCTCATTTAAATATGAATGCCAAAGATATTCTATGAGTTCATAAAATCAGTGTCCAACTCATTGTCAATGAAAGCAGTTCAGACTGTGATCAGCTTAAGCCTCTTGGTTTTCTGGTTTCTACCTTTGGCTGTCATTTGTCCATGGTCACAAATATGGACTGAGCTGTCTAGATCACTGGAATAACGCGACCTCTATTTTAGGGATTTTCCCATTAAAGCTTTACAACACGGTGTGTGTTGTTTTGCAGCCAGGGGGATTACATTACATTCCCCCTACTGACATTAGAGGAGGTGGAACTGAAATGCCCCGTTTCAGATTCGGGTCGGTATTTCACCAAGCACACAAGCCAAGTGAGAATAAGCGAGAGCAGGGCGAGGACGCTGGCCACAGACAAACAGCTAGGACCGACGGACAACGCGGTGTCATTGAAGTTATGTACAAAGATGAGGCCCAGAAATAGCAGCACGACCATGGAGAGGAAAGAGAAGATGGCGCACACACAAGCCGCGGTCACAGCAACTTGTTTGCACGTGTGGCAGCTCTCGTTGCTGTCCTGGGAGGCGGCAGGAGAGACGGCTGCACCTGCCTGGCCGTCTGTATTTCCTCCATTCACCAGCTCATCTAGGTGGCGCGCCTGCTTAATGTCTAGCGGGAGCGCATCAGTCACCGCGGTGTTGTCGGGGAGGTTGTGAACTTGATATTCCGGTACCGGGGTGCGATGGCGGCAGAGAGGGCAGCCGATTCTCCATCCTCGACCATCCCGCAAGTGGAGGCTGTCGAGACACTCCTGGCAGAATGTGTGTAAACAGCCCAGTATCTTGGGAGTGTGGCGCTCCAAGTCGAAGTAGTTGTAGCATATTTTGCACTCGTATTCCTCGCCGGGAGACGAGACGGTAATTTCAGGCGGAACACTTCCACAGTCGCTTGCGCTGACCGCCTCCTCCGCCATGTTCCGCCTAATTAACTTTATTTGACTACCGCTGTCTGCAGCTCCAGTTTCTGACAGGGTCTGAGTCTGTCATTCTGACTGGACGATGGTCAAATTCCCGGAGCAGTGTAGGCTACTGAGTAGTATTGCTGGAGAAGGTAAAACCGGTGATTTATTCAAAGAGAAACGCTTTCTCAGCTGAAGGTTGTCGGTGTGCCTCGGCTGCAGTGCCCGGTATGACTCACATCCCGATGAGTGCCGTTCCTCCAACCGGTTGCTGGCATCACCAACTTGCTGTGTAACTGGGGCACAACCCGGAGACAGGGCAGGATTAGGCTTCATCACTATCAGATTACTAAATTTAAACCCCGTTCACACTCTGCCGCAATAATCCAGTCTATAGAAAGCTGCCTCCAAACTTCCCAATTTCGTCTTCACCTGGTAAGAAGAAATTGGGTAAATAAGACCATGGGCTATATGTCTATTCTAAGCAGTAAATCATTTTCTTTATCGCCTGCAAAGAAAAGGGTGTTTTGTACGCTCAGTTTTTCAGCACCACTGGTAGTGGACAGCGCCCAACAGTCCGATCAGCAAAATGACACCTTCAGCTCTCTTCCTCCAACTCAGTGCCGGTTCTGACCTGTTGGGGGCCATGATGTCTGTTTGTTTTGCTCTCCTTGATAATTTTGGGACTGGTGCGCTCTAACTTAACATGAAGGAGGTGGACCATTTGCCCCAGGACAGGCTGTGGACGCTACGAGAGCTGCCAGATTTGCAAATACGTCGGTCTTTCCTCTCGATGCCAGTGTTGTTATTTCTAGGCCTAATCTTTGTACATAATTTAAAAAATCAAAATCGTCGGCAATCAATAAATGTGACCACATCTCAGTAAAAACACCATTCTCTCATTCATTGTCAGTGGAGTAACCCAGACAGTTTAGATGGTATCACATGTTACAGTTTTGGCTCTCTTGTTTCTATCTTGAGAGAGAGAGAGACCTTGTTCATGGTTACCAATCTAGACTGAACTGTTTCAAGATTATTAGACCAACATCACTGTTCATTTTGAGAATCCCAGCCAGGTTTTTGAAAAGGATTAGCTTCCCCATATTATTTGATTTTTCTCTACACACTGAGCCTACATGTGCCCTCTTGTGGCTGAATGTATGCATGCATGTATGTCCAGTGGACCTTATGTGTGTGTATGTATGGGGCTATAAATGGTACAATCAACATGAGAAAGAAAATCATTCTCACTTGTCTTTTAATAAAACGCCTTATTGTGCAGGGAAATATGTTTTAATATTTTAATATACACAATATTTGGTGCAATAAATGAATGCAGTTTGGTAAAACGTTTAAATATTTCTGAATTCCAATAACTTCTGCAAAAAACTACATTCTGAAAACCTTTGAAGGCCATAGGATAATGAATAGATAAACTTCAAACTGTTTTTTCAAACTGACTAAATGAAACTACTTTTTTATAAATATTCAAGAAAGATATTCAAATATTTGACTAAAATGTGTTTATCTCATATGTGAGCTGGTTCTGTTCACCAACATCAAGTCAAAAAAGGTTCAAAATGCCTATATATAAGCCACACAAAACATATTATATATCCAAATTAAATGCTGTACCTGTGGTCACAAAACATATGTAATTAGTTGAAAACATATTAACTTATTTAAATGATGACAATTAGAAATAGATTTGAAATTACTAACAAGTTTAAACCAGATCTGGATAGAGACACATTATTGTTTTTTGTTATTTTGCAAAAAACACTGACATGACACTTGGTAAGTTTAGGAGATCCATGCATATACTTCCACATCATCCCTCACATAGTATTCTTCATCCTGCTGTGTTTCACAGATGAAAAATATTGTACTGGATTTCATCAGAAAGCATCGCAGTTCCTGTGGCGAGGTAGGAAATCCACTTGAAGAACTGTGAAGCTACAATACGAGATAACATTTCTTGGAGATCAAATGGGTTGATGTACAACAAACACCGTGTATCCCCTTCACACACACACACACACACACACACACACACACACACACACACACACACACACACACACACACACACACATCTTAGGAAATGTTTTACCTGAAATAATGAAGTAGTGTATTGCAGGAGAGATAATAATCTTACTGTGGGCAGCATTACAAGTTCATCATGGGGGCTATAAACTATTAGTTGACTGTTTTCAATGCTCATTTGCTGACCTATTACAGTAACCCTGCATGCCCCGAGGCTATATGGTTAACAAATGCCCCGCTTCTCTTTCTCTTTTCTCCGGCTCACCTGGGTGCACCTTGTGGACCTTTTGTGATGATAAACTCCACTCAGTTTGAGTTCCCACTTGAGTGTTGTGGGTCACATGTAATTGCTAACATCAAACACATCAGAAAACAGTGCGCCTTTTGGAGGTACCTTGTAAGCGGCAACATCCCAAGGCTACTAATTAGAGAGCGGATTTCCTTATTCTGAAGATGCAATGTTTCTGAGATGCTTATCTAAACATCGGCCCAGGTATTCTTCTAATGTATTTCTCCGTTCTCTAACAATGTGCACTCAGTAGTCTTTGTGATGCTAAATTCTCTTTTGAATTGTTGTCACTGAACTACTTCAGGTTAATGGAGACAAAACATCAAACATAACCAATAATACCACAGCTCAGATACAGTCCAACTGTTTTGGAAAGATATTTTAAAGTCACTTGCATATTGTTTTCTCATTACTATCCACTATGCAATGTTAACCTAACACAAAGAGGGTTACATTTGGGCTGATCGCATAAAGAAGCAACAACATATTCTGTAAACATATTCTTTGGTGTGGGGTTGGCACATTGGAAAAATAAGTGGAAATCCTGTTGAATAACATGTGAAGACTTTATCTCAATGGATTGCTCAGTAAATTGGTTAAGACTGCAGATTGGCCTCAACTTTATTTAGGAACTGTGTCTGTGTAACATGTGCCAGAGAAATACTGTTGCCAAATCTCTGTTTACAATATATTGTAAAGGGAGATTTGGCAGTAGTAATCATACACTGTCAAGGCCTCAAACAGACTTAGACCTATACATGGGAGACTGCAGTATATCAGAGCTGCAGCAACTGATGTTATGGCACATTGTTTTAAATCCCCTTGTAGCAGCGGGAACTGCTCTCTAAAGACAAATAAAGTGGTTTTGCATTTAGGAGAAACGCTGTTTTACAGCCATTTGTTATTTCAACATACATAAACCAGTATATAAAGCCGTTCAAATTATGTAAATTAGGATTATGAAAGTATATATAATTTTAGTTGTCACAGTATATATCTGAGCAAAGGTCTCTGTGGAGCTCTACTGCAGGGCCTCATATCCTACTCTTCTTTATGGAAATAAATAACTGTTTTATCAGTAGTCTGAATAGGTCTGGGTCTAACATAGTCTACTTATCGCCAATGCCACAAAACTGCCTGGGTTATTAGGCTATTAGACTAACCTTTTTCTTTGGGGGAGGGGTGTGTGTGTGCGTGTGTGTGTGTGTGTGTGTGTTGTTGTTGTTGTTGTAGTTATTTAATGTGTACGGTTTCAGAAATACAGCATCAAAAGCCCCTGGGTTATTCTGGGCGTGTGCACGATAAATGCAACATACTATTTCTTTTCTAAGCCATTTTGGTCTTTATTTTCGATGCATCTTGTGCAGCAGCAGAGCACATTTCTGACTTGGCTTTCCCCTCTAATTGATTTGACATGGTAGATCCAATGTCCTTTTCATGATAGTCAAACTTAGTATGATAACTTTGTTGCTCTCCCATTTCTTCTTTTATGGACATATAAAGTTTCCACAAGTTCTCTGTGTCCACTGGATCTATTTTTCTACCAGGAAAAGATCTCACCTCAATCCTATAGGAGGAAAGAAATTATCAGGCCGCATGCTGTGGGTCACTGCAATGAAAGAGACAGAAAACTAGACAGAAGAATGATACTTTTCTGCTGTTTTTGAAAAATTGGCTTGCAATATTAATAGCAAAACAAAAACCAAAAATATTTTTGATAATGTATGGAGCATAGAGTATGCAAGGTGACGTAGTCCTGTATATTTTCTTTTTACCTGTGAGTAAACAAAAAATAACAAAAAAGTGTCATATGAGTAGCAACATCAAAGATAGCTCATATTTTCACATTCTACTCTTTCACTGAACAATAACTCAAGTTCCAGTTGGTGTTGGGTACACAAGGTTGTGATGATATAGTCGTTTTTGGGTCATTGTTATTATGTTTACAATAATTATTTAGCAAGCACTGAAAAGAGAAATGTTGACAAACTTGATCAATGATCACCAAATAATAAACAGAGCTACCTGCCACATGTCAGTTATAGTTGTGATGATGTATCAGTTCATCTTATAGAGTCCATGTCCCACCAGTCATTCCAATTGATGGACTCTACAGTTTGAGGAGATAGGCTCCTATTATATAAAAAGCCAATATAGCCTTATTTCTGGGGGAAAAACGGCTATTAAACACGGCTAATTATCAGAACTCTACAAGGCTGCAGAAAAGTCAAGTGATCCCTCATGTGGTTCTGTGTGTCAATAATCGTCCATTTGCACGGATGTGTTACACTAGCGTGTGGCTGAACCACGGGTCCTGGTAGCGCCTTTTGTTGAATTAGTGCAACTATTAGATGACTGTGGAGCTTCTGCGTGGGGTGTGGTGGAACTCGTGAAAAAAACATTCCTCCTTTCCACGCTGAGGATCTCCCGCATCCACACCATATTTCCCTCCTGCCCTCCATTGTCTGTGCGTTCCGGTGGAGAGAAAACCTTCCCAAAAAGCTCTCTTTGTGTGCTTACCTATTTCCATCTCTATGATGCTCCATTTAACTCCTCTACATTTGTTTGTCTTTATATTTAAGGTGATGAAAAAGTAGGTCAGTCTACTTTTTCGAGTCTACTTTTAATGGATAATCAAATCTAAAATCATTCCAGGTTTGCGTTGATAAATGATAAAATAATAGCATGATAGTAAGCACGAATAATTAATGCTTACAAACTAATAGGCTACTTACTTAAATTAAATCAACAAGCAAGAACCTCTATTACTATAGTTACTGCTCTATTAAAATAATAGGCTAACAATAGTATAAAAAAGTCTAATTGAAATTAATCTGCAAAAATAAGTAAAAGCATTAACATGACATAGACTATGCCATTCAGTGAACACTTTCCTTCAAAGTGCTTTACAGTAAGTGAATGAACACATTCTTAGCATGATGGCCCCAGTGGGAATTGAACCCCGCAGTGTTAGAGCACTCAGCACTACTGCGAAATAACTAGGCTACTACACTGATTACTATTATTGTTATCAATATAATAGGCCTAATAATAATAATAATAATAATAATAATAATAATAATAATAATAAATGACATTATCATTATAATTTCACATCAAAATCAATAATTATAATATATGGTTAATAGCTAGGCCTGTATAGTAATAGCCTAGTAAAATATTTGTGTCTCACCTGTTGCACTCCCTCAAAAACAGTACCAGTATAGTTTCTAGTCATAATTATGCAAAGCTACTTCGCACGTCCATCGACAGGCAGGATAACTGGAGTTATCCCAGCAATGTCACTTAAAACTGAAGTTATTGATCAGCATTCTCCCATGTGCTGCTGCTTCTCGGCGCCCTGCACCGACTTTAATCTGGTTAGAGAGCACCTGGGACGCAACGCACAATAAGAAGAGCTTATTAGGACCTGTGGCTCAGTATGCATATTGTTTCCAATAATGTCTCGAGCCGAATAAAATCTCGACCTGCAAGAGAAAGTTTCAGTTGTTGTCTTTATTTAGCTTATACCTTCCTACTTTATGGACAACTTTACACAAGAATGGCAGAAGAATTATTGGGTTTTTTTTTTTATAGCCTACCTTTTTTTAATTTTAGAATTATAGCGGTTATAGAGGCAACAACCTATTTAATAAGAACAACCAATAATATCATATCATATCATATCATATCATATCATATCATATCATATCATATCATATCGTATAATATTGCCTAATACGGATTTTCTTGATGCCTTTAACTGAATGAAACGTTTAATGTGCAAAAGATTGTGTGCGTGTGTGTGTGTGTGTGTGTGTGTGTGTGTGTGTGTGTGTGTGTCTGTGTGTGTGTGTGTGTGTGTGTCTAGGAAGTCTCATCAAGTTATAAATAACGTCTGAACACATTTGTGTTTTCCTGGCTTCAGACAAAACTTCTTCTGCACCGCGGCGTCATTCCCTGCTGCGCCTACCCGGCTGTGATATTTTATTCTAATTAATGCACTAACTCGAGCTATCAAGGAAGTAAGCTGTATGTTTATTTTATTTTTTGTTGTATTATTCTCAGTTTCTAGGACTGTTGTCATTTTTATCTTCGGTGCTTGCTATTTTTCCTATCTTTGTCCTGCTCTCTGCTGCAGCGATGACCCAATTTCCCCACGGGCATCATTAAAGTGTCATCTAATTTAAACGATACTGTCTAAATAAATAGGCCTAACAGTAATTCCTCACATCCAATGTAGGGCTACTGATGGTTTAGGGGCATTTGGATTTGTTTGGAGGCAGGATGAATGATCAGCATTTAAAAAAATGCATAAAATGCCTATAGGCTGTTAACACCCAGGAGAGATTCACCTACGCATTTATTTAATTAGCTTTATTCAAAGACGGCTCAGTTGTGCACTTTGTGAAAAGTTTAGTGCCCGGCACAAGCTTGTGACACAACAAGTTGAACTCGTGAGGTCAATCCAGACCAAAGGGAGCTCCTGCTGTCCAATCACAAAGCTCCTCCGGTCCCTGGACGTCCGGGTCCTTGACCAATCAGCGGGCAAAGCGCGGAGTCAGAGGGGACAGCGACCACAGATAAAATGTTTGACTTCCATCCATCCTCCCAATCCTCCCAGGACTGTTAGCAACAACCTTCAGAGCGGGCTATAGTCATTTTAACTTGGCTTTACCCAGCACTTTGACTAAAACTCCCACTTTAGCCCAAACATCAGCACTGGATACTGGTCTGCAGCATTTCTGAGGGATTCCATTTTTTCTTGGCGAGGCAACCTGTTACTCAAGGAACTGGAGGCTGCCTCGTACACGCCTGTAGACGAGGCAAAATACTGCAAACTAAAGTGTTTCTGAGGGATTAAAAGCGAAAAGCAAAGGCAGTTTCGTCTGAGTCGCTGCCTGACGGAGGGTCAGGAGTCATGACAGCGCTTGCAGGAGGCTTACCGAGAATGATGCGGCCAACTCCACACCAGAACTACCCGCGGGGAGGCTACTCTCTGGAAGGTAGGATACTGCGCCAGCTGCTGGCACTGTAATGTTCATAACCTGCAGAAAAGCTGACACACTGAAAAATATATTCCTCAACAAGCCATAAGTATCGAGTCTAAACATTTCATTTTTCTTAAAACAAGTGGAAAAATCTGCCTGCGGGGTGTTAAATTCACGTTTCCAATGCATACCAACTTGTTTCAAGGATTTTTCTTGAACCAAGTTTTATTTTGTTTATAGCCTACTGGTAGAATGATCTGTCTCATTCTGCTCTGTTTCAAAATGGGCTATTGACAGCCGTTTATAGAAAAATTCAGAAACGTGAAACTGCGTCGTAAACAAGAATGAACGCCACTGGCAGAATTATTCCTCTTGTTTCATGAAAAGTAAGATTTTAAAACTGAGTAAAAAATATGAATGACATGTTAATATTGACATTTTTGTAGTGCAGTAACGCCACAACTTTGACTTTTATTGTTTGGTGAAAGTTCAAAATTCAACTGCTCGTGGATGACATCCAGCAGAGCTACAATTGCTGACAGTTCCTGCGTTGGCCTTATAGAATATCTAATAACAACCAAGTTGATAATTAGCTTCTAGAATATGAAAAGAGAGAAAACACACAGTGTAGTAGGCCTAGTTATGAGGAGTCAACTTTTTTTTATTGTGGTTACTGAACGGCCTGCACTGCCCCTGTCCAGTCTCCACTCCGTTAGGACAGGGCCGGGTGAACCAGCTCGGCGGGGTCTTCATAAACGGCAGACCTCTCCCCAACCACATCCGTCACAAAATCGTGGAGATGGCCCATCACGGCATCCGGCCGTGCGTCATCTCACGGCAGCTCCGGGTGTCCCACGGCTGCGTCTCCAAAATCCTCTGCCGGTACCAGGAGACAGGCTCCATCAGGCCGGGGGCCATCGGAGGCAGCAAGCCAAAGGTGAGAGATCCAGACAGTGATGTGGTCTAGTGGGAAATAAAATGAGCTCCAGACGGTGATCATCATGGGGAAAACGACCACCAATATAGGCTCAACAAAATCCTGTAATATTTTCTGAAAAGCATAAGGATAATTTATGCTTTTCCCTCTTAAAATAGGCCTACCCTATTACCCTAACTCTGATCAGTTTGATAGGCTACTACGATGAATGTGGATATTTATGTCATGTTATGTACAACGGTGAGTAAACAAATCAAAGAAATCATCAGATGGGAAAAGGGAATTTAAATTGATTTACCCTCCACTACTTCCCTGGATACAAACTAACTGCTACTGCTAAGCTACTTTGTATGGCTGTGAAATAAACAACACCGTTTAGGCCAAATATTCGTTCATAATCAGTTATAAAAAAAAAGTTTTGATTCAAAGTCGGTCGAATTCAACGGGACTTTTGTGAAAGAGCCATAACACAACTTGGGGAATGTTTGACTTTATAGGTTTACTTGTTTTAGGCTAAATATTGAAGAACTTTGCATTTTGCATGTTAACTTCTAAAACGATTTTACAACTGCCATCAACTCAGCAAAACAAGAGAATCTGACTTGCATGCCTCGCATAATAGTTTACTTTGAATGTAGAAACTGACCAGCTCTTCTCACTGCCTTTAAAGCAAACGACTTCTCCAGACGTGGACAAGAAAATCGAAGAGTACAAGAGAGAAAACCCGGGGATGTTCAGCTGGGAGATCAGGGACAAATTACTGAAAGATGGGATCTGCGACAGGAACAACGTTCCCTCAGGTAGTTTGTAGACCTTCACATGCATGTAAATACCAGGATTAGACCAGTAAAAAGACCCGGGAATAATTAGTTCATATTTATTAAAATTTTTTATATGCTATTTATTAAACAAAATAAATGCGAGGAATTAAGGAAAATGATTGCCTCTTATCTCAGGAAATACCCCCCTATTGTTTATAGACTATTATTATTAGCCTGTGTTATAACATTTATTGTTTAGAATAAGAGTATAGGCCTAAACATTTATCAATTGTTTCCTTATATAATTTCTATTTTTGTTAATATTTTGACTGTTTTTCCTGTTTCAAAGTGAGCGCAATCAGTCGCATCATGCGGTCTAAATTCGGAGGAGTGGGTGAGGATGAGGAGGATGACGATGAAGTCGAGAAGAGGGAGATGGAGGAGAACGAGCGACGAGCCAAGCACAGCATCGATGGCATTCTGGGAGACAGATGTAAGTTGCTTCATTATTATACAGTCTGGTGATTTTAAGAGGGGCAGAGCTGCTGACCATGTGCAGTGCTGCTAGAAAATTGTGCAAATTACAATTTACAATTTACAATTTACAATTAAATGGACGAGAATTCAGTGATCTGATTGGTTGGAGTTGTTTTGTGATATATTTCTAAGTTAATTATGGATACAGGCAGTGCTACATTTATTTTTGTTCTGTCTTTTGCTGGCAATTTCAGGTGTAACAAGTGGTATTGTTGATTATTACATAGACAGTAAATATACAATGTATCTTTATCGATTTTTTTTAAAAAACTTTTAACAGATGAAATTGGATGATAATAATAATAATAATAATAATAATAATAATAATAATAATTATTATTATTATAATAATAATCATAAAAATATACGGTAGGTAGGATATTCATGAGTTTTAACACGTTTGGCCTTCGTATTCATGCCGTGAGCTATTATGCACTTGAAAAAACTTGAATCTTAAAACTGCGATTATTGAATATAAAATTCAGAATAGGGGAATAAACAGGCTACTTTTGCTTTTGGGTTATTAACCTACACAGTTAAAAAAAGGCTCAGTTTTGAAAGAAATGTAGTTTCAGTAGTTTCAGGTTTTTATGCATGCATTATAGCCTTTATGCCACTGAGATTAAACAAATATGCAGAGGACAAATGTTATTATGAAGGTAATCAAACATTTACCCAACTCACATATAGCCTAAGAAACAGTTTTTTTGCGCACAATCGGACACTTGAGGATGAACTTGAGGAGACAAAGCAGCGAGAGTCCATTGAGACTCACACCTCGGTTTGACGCGCACAAAAGCCAAACTCTAGTGAGCGGCTCAGCGGTGTACAAAAAGACGCCAAGGCTTTTCAAAATGTGGAAAGAAAGGGAGAAAAAACTGCGCTGACAAAAGGCCGGGAGAAGACATTATGAACCCGCAATGAGCGATGAATTATTCAGGAACACCAATGGGCTCAGTCGGACCTGTTTTATAGACTGCTCACTTAGAGAAAAAAGGCCATTTTCACCTACAAAGTGTTAATTTGGGGGCTTTTTCTACTGTTTAGGGCTAGAGTTTGCCTTTCAGAAAAAAATAGAGCCCAGGCTAAACACCGTAGACTTGAAGCAAACACCTGTTGATTTACGACCTGTTGGGGTCTGAGGAATGTAGGACAGCTTCTGGAGTTGGAAACATCATGTAGCCTGTAGTTAATTACAGATGAAAAGACCTTTATAAATAGGTCTGTAACTGTTTTTGGTGTAATTTGATGGCAAGTCAGATCGAAATAAAGCGCTGGCTCAATTGTTATCATCACAGTGATTTTGTACTTCCATAGTTGGATTTTGTTTATCGTTCAGTTTTAATTGGGAGATTATAGCCCCATATAATACACAGTAAAATTAAGTTAATGCAGTTAGCAGCTGGAAGTACGCTAATGATTTTTAACCTGTTAAAATGTGTAAATTCTCTTCAGGCCCTGTGTAATTAAATTGATCACTGCCGTTATTTTTGCGCACCAGGCTTTTGTTACAGTCTTTGCGCAATGGGCATGACGCTCAGCCAGTGAGCGCAGGGGAACCCTTCTCCACTAGATTAAATCCAAACCTTTTATTTCTTTCCACTTTCATCTCAGACAAAGTCCGCCCCTTTCCTTTCCGCCTAGGGCGCACACATTCATGCAATATCTATAGGCACTTCCCTCTCCCTCTTCCAGGCCAGACACATCTCCAATACAGATCAGCCAGTTGACTTCTCTAACCTCTAAAACTGCTATCCGCACTTTTTCACTATGGGTCAGAACAGATGGTCTGTGTTGGAAATAACAAACCAGAGTAAAATAAGTTAAGATGCATAGTTAAATTGCTCTCTTAAATAATTCTTAGCAAAAGACTGAGTTGTGCCTTTGCTGATTGTCCTCTTTGTATACTGTTTTATTATTATTATTATTTTTCCCCTTTTTGTTTTTGTGTTGGTAAATTGTGAGGAGTATATTTGATGCAGGTTGTTTTATACAGTTTGTCGAAAACTTGCAATAATGAAAACTTTAATTTGTGATATTAATCTTGAATCAAGGCCTAGACTAATGTGCATTTTTGAAATAAAACAAATAATAGGCTACTAACCAGTTCTATGCCAAATAGACTAGGTGATATCCTACATGCAAACAGCACAGAGACACTTTCCCCCATTGATATACAGGATGGCAGTATTTCATTCTTGTGTCTCTTTGTGGAAGTAGTTGTTGTTTTTCTCTTTTATAGCTCTTCATTAGAATGTGAAAAGAGTGGTTTGGGCACTGAGAGAGTGTCTTCTGGCCAAATATTGATTAAGTAGGTGTTTGCAGAGGCTATTGTTGTGGAGGAGAGAGGCCTGTTGCTCTCTGCCCCTTTCTCCTCTACCACTATTGTTGGCTTTCCTTAAGTGCTAAGATCAAAGCTGACTCATTTAGATTTATTTGTCTGGGAAAAGGACGTTGCAGCAAAGGTTTGTGGGATAAAGTATACTGGGCAGCCCCAGGTCTGCATGGCATTAGCAAGTGCCTGGAACATGGTGGGAAAAGGATGCCCTCGAGCTGATTGTAATGTGTGCCGGAATGAATCGGATGCTAAATGGTTTACTTCCCCTTTAAACTTAACTGTTGAGTATTTTTGTGTTAGGGGGATTTGTTCCCAAATGCATAAGAATATTTAAATAATATCATATTGCCTGAAATTGCATGACTCAAGTATTTCAATCAGTGGTAGCAGCAGTTATTGGGGTGAGTTTGAAGGAAATAATTGTGCCTTTTTCAAAGATAGGAATACATTTCTCCATAAAAGCAGCAGTGCAAGTATGTTCAGTCAATCTAAATAATGCAAAAAATTACTAATTGGAAGATTGAATAATCCTAGGATATCAATAATTTGTTTTTGCCCATAAAACTTCACTGTAGCACAATGTAACAATAGACTTGAGGACTTATGGGAGTGTTTATTGTTATTTAATAAAGAATTGAATCAAGTGGCACTTAATTAATTGATAGCATCCCTTCCTCAGTTTATTACTATCACATACACTGTTAGCACTTTAGCCCCATTTAACTAATTAAAGTAACCAAAGTCATGAAAGAGGAGTAGCCCACTCTTCCAGGATCCATTTACGGCAGTGGGGGTGAAAGGGAGTGAGAAGAAGAAGAAGAAAAAAAAAAAAGAAAGCTCAGAAATACAAACAGTCAAAGGGATAACTTCTCTTTAAAGGGAATCCTGTGGTGCCAAATTGAATGAGCCCAGTTCTTTCAAATCTGCCATGGTGAACGCAGTCAACATGTAATAATTGGTTTCATTGAGGTGCATTCCAACAATCTGCTGCCATTCTCCTGCCTCTATTGTCCAGAGGCAGGCAAATAGCCAGGGGGACAGGAGGAATCAAGTGCTGACAAAACATGAAAGATTTAGCTGCTTTTGTCAAAGAAACTGAGTAGGACTTTGTTTGTGTAAATAAAGTGGGTTACTGGCTCCCTGTGACTTTGGCATGGATTTGGAGTGAGGGAAAGATAGAGAGAGAGAGAGAGTAAGGAGAGCAGAAAGACCGTGTTTGTGTTTGAGAGTCAGAGTAATAGATGTTTTATTTTAAAGCAGGCAGAATATACCAAGTCGGCAAACAGTCGGTTCAAGCAAAGCCTGAGGGGGAAAACGATGACGGCAATGAACCTCCACGTGTAGCCCCCACATCTAAGCCATCTAATCCAATTATAAAGTTTCATAACTTATATTCTCAGGAGACATCTAAGCATATAAACAGATACATTTCTCTCACACGCAGGGAGCAATAGCCGCTGAGTAACAGAGTAATATCCCACTCAGGCGAGGGCAACTGTAAACACAGAGATAGGCATAGACATAGGATTTCTCTAAGTTGTGTATTTGTCAGCGGTCCGTGCATTTCCACGGTGCCTTTGTGAATGAGGCAGGGATTGGGAGTTAGTGGAGACTGTCTCCAGTCACAACAGACAGGAGGCCTCAATGCCACCAGTGGAATGTCTGCTTCAGCCACATTTCCATTTTCCTCTCAGGGCCGGGGAATGGAGAAATATATACGTGGGCCTCGCTTTGTGTTTTTTCACTGTTTCCCTGGGTTATTGGTGCTTGTAAGGCTAGTTCAGGCCAGTGGACTGTCTGCAAAAAAACAAAATCCACAAGGGAGGTTATATGGGAGGCTGATAATGGATGAAATGTTCCCAATTAATTTCAGGGACAAGAATTTACATCTACACAGAAATGATAGATAGATAGATAGACAGATAAGAGATTTTACAACCCCTTCTCTTCCCCTCTTCTCACATATAAATACCCAACACATTTACTCTCTGTGTTGGCATCATTCTCAAGGCTCTCTCTCTCCCTAAAAAGAAAGAAAAAATCCACACTGGCTGATCTGCAACTGAATGCAGGCTCTATGCTTCATTAAAGCCTCTTTCTCTGTTGGCACCCGCATTGTGATCCTCCAATATTAATTCAAAGGACAATTAATGAATGCAGGCCAACTTTGAAGTAAGGGGCTGGGGTCTTGCCCTGAGCCGGCCCCTCAACGCTGATGTACTCTCCACATTCTCCCCACTAACCCCAGAGACACTGTGAAGTGACTGAAAGAGAAGCAATGAGCAATGGAAGGTCAAGGAGAGGAGCCCCGGTAGAAAAAGAGCTCTCTATTTCCTTGGAAGTATTAGCCAAGCAAAACTCTGTGATGGGGAGGATAAAGGAGTGCGAAGAGAAAAGGGTCGGGGGCGAGGGGCGAGGGGACTCTGGCAAAAAGGAACACAATGGGATAGTTAATTGAGTAAAGCCAGACAGCGTTGTCAATCACTTAACTTTGTTTAGCCTCAGTTTTTGTGGAGCTGTTTCGTTCAGCACATTGCACATTATGGACACGCCAGCACAACTCTGCTGCTGTTTTGATTAATGTCTTTTTTTCCTCTCTGAACAAAGAAAACCAATAGAAAAGAATAGGACTTTAGGTTATAAGATTCTTTTTTAAAAAAAAAAAAAAAAAAAAATTGTTCCAAGTCAGAGCATCTGTTTCCTGCAATAGTCTAAACACGGGCCTTAAAACGAAAAATAGAAATTGAAGAAATGCGAGTAAAGCCCATAAAACCAAAAATAAGATACCAATAACGAGGGCGAAATAAAACACCACAATGGAAAGGAGGCTAGTGTTTGGAGCGCGAAAGAAGAAAGTATGGAATGTGAGGATGGCTTCTCTCTCTGTGCAGTTTGTGTGAAGTTTTGTTGCGGGGTCAGTGGTGAGGCCCTCTGCACCGCAGCGCTGCGCAGGGCAGCGGCTGTGAAAAGGTCAGAGGCTAACCTAGGGTCACTTGACTGTTAAAACTATCAGCCTCCAGGAAGACGAGGTTACGATAATGTTTGGGTGAAGATGACAGCTAATGGACTCCCTAATATCAGTACTTCATACCAGTGAAAAGATGTTGACTAGATAGCTTTCTCACTGTAACTCAGCAGATCTGTCAATTAAAAAAAAATATAGTTCCAGCTGTCATCTGAATTCAAGTATACCAAGTGTTTACTCTTATTTGGAGAGACTAGGCTGCTTCTGAACCTGCCTGGCCTGCACTGAGCTAGACTGAGGTGAACTGGGCTGGACTTGGGTGGAATGAGTTGGATCTGTGCTGGGTTGGTCTCTGCTGGACTGGAACGTGTGGCAGACTGGCCCGTTGCTGCGGCCCTGCATGGGTGCTGTGCAGCTGCTTTGTCCCTGCTCTGGGGGTGGAAATGCCACCGTGAAACTGTCACCTAACTGCACCGCAGTGGAACTAAATAATAACCACCTCACACTGGGCACACATAATGGCCAAGCAGGGCCATTTGTGGCTTTTTGTCACTTCACCTATATTAGACAGAGATACATCTTTCAACGTCATATCTCTAGCTACTTCTTTGTCCGTGCAGGGGCCGACCTCCTGCGCTCATTCTTTCCATTTTTTCTGTCCGTCACATCATCATCATTCTCTCTCTCCCTCTCTTTCTCTCTCTCTCTCTCTCTGCCCCCCTCCTTTCCCAGGCAGCTGCGGGTTCCTGGGGGCTCCTTAGCAAGTCAAGTGAGCAGCCCACTCACTCCCATTTTTCCCCTAACTGTTAACCCCAGCTGAGCCCATAAGCTGTCAGTTAACTATTCAGTTCCTCCGGTGCATCTGCTAGCTCTGGCTCTATGTGCCATGCCACTGTTTTATTCAGTGGCCCACTCGCACTATGCTGTGCCGGCTGAAAGGGCCAGATCTACTTCCCTGGGCAAATAACTAGTTCATTTGTCTCTTCTGCCCTTTGTTTTGTGCGGCGAACACATGTCACCAGCTCAATTACCTTCTCTATTAACAGCCCCTGGAGGACGGGCTAGCCAGCCCCTACCAAGACAAGGCCATAAACTGCCCCATATGCTCCCCTTCTCTCCCTCTTTCTCTCTCTCTGGCTCGTCCCCTTGCTCTTTCTCTCTCTTTCTCTCTGTCTATCTCTTTCTCTCTTATCTTGCCTCTCTTCTCTTTCACTTTTCGGTGCATCTCTTTGATCATCCTCTCTCACACTTTCCGTTCCTCTCTCTCATCATCTCTTTCTTTCCCTTTTCATTCAATTTTAGCCATAACAAAATACATAAATATGTGCACATGCTTTTTTTGTGTGTGTGAGTTTATACGCACATGCGCGGGATGTGTGGGCCTGTGCGTGTCTCTTCATATTAACATCTCTTGGACGGGCGGGAGGAAGGGGGGGGGGGGGGGTGAATGCTTGGCAAGGCGGGTTTTGGCCAATGGAGTCTACCCAGTAAACAAGAGCAGTCTTTATTCCCGCGGTTGGAATCCTCGCTAGTTTTCTTGGCGTGTTAGAGGCACCGCTGCTGCAGGTGAAGCTAATGGAACTGGACGTTCCCAAAGTTCACATCTGTGACCCTCTGGAGTTTATCTTCCCTGCTTGTCAGTCTCCTCTCTTGATCGATAAATGGTTCTGTTTATCGTAGGGGGTGAACCTGCAGCACTGTCCGTTTCTTGCCGAAGTTTGTGTGTAAGTGTGTGTGCGTGTGTGTGTGTGTGTGTCCTTGTATATGCGTGTGTTTAAGTTTATTTAAGGGTCTCTGATCAGTGAAAGGAACCTGTTGAAACGACTTGTTAAATACTCCACTATCTACTAAACTACGCTAAATAAATATACTGCCCACTAAACTGTTCAATAAACACTCTACTATCGACTCCACTATCTAAACTAGCTTGTTATTGGTTTATTAACCTACATCTTACTTTGTTTTGAAATGTCTGTTTTATGGGTAATTCTGCAACAACCCCAATTTCCGCTTGAGGGATAATAATCTATCTTTCTATTAAGATTCTTGTCAGAGCCACAGCCAAACTGTGAGCGGCTATGGAGTATTTTCAGCTCCCTAGTGCTTTAGCTGCAGCGTAAAATTTGATTTGGGTGTTTAAGTAAGGAGGTCGAGGCCTCCCTTTGTGTGTTTAGTATCCTCTTCTGCCATTTGTTGAGGGGAATGTGTGGGAACAACCCGCTCGGAGTCCGCTCCTGCATCAGCGCTCCTCAGCCTCAATCCACCGCGGCGTAAGAACCCTGTCTGAAAACGTCACGCGCAAAGATGCGGGTGCGGCGAGGGGTGAGCGCAGAGAAAGAGAGAAGTGAAGTGAAGGGAACGGACGTGATGGAAGGGACAGGTCCACTTTTTAAGAATGGCCAGCGCAGAGCACCCCCATTCACCCCGCACCCCTTCCCCAGCATCTTCTTCAGGTGCCTTCAGCCTCCCACTCTCCTCTCCATGTCAACCCCTTCAACTCCCCCCATCCCCCAACCTCTGTGCCCCTCGGGCTGTGGAGGGAGGGGATAAAGGGCTGCTCCCCTGCTGTGCCCCTCCGCAGCCCCCAGCGGCCCTTCTCTGGACCTCTTTGTCCCCCCCCTCCCCTCCCACTCTTCATTCCCCCACTCAGCCCCTGGCCCTACAGCCCCCATCTCACCCTGCAGCCCCCCCCACTCCCCTGCTGGGCAGGTGACAGGCCCCTGAATGCGGGCCCGGGCGTCCCTGATGGCTCCTACAGATGGAGCGTGGTAATCGGCCCAATAGAGCCCTGCCACAGGCTTTTCCCTTCGAACATACAAAGGCCTGGCCACATCACTTTCCAAAAAAGAAAAAAAAAGAAAGAGAGAGAGGGAGAGAGAGAGAGAGAGAGAAAAAGAGAAAGCGCAAGCCAGAGGATGACAAAAGCAACACTGTCATTTGCCATTAAGGGAGAGCCTGTGATGGAGTGTTCTCTCTGTAGTTACTAATAATAAAAACAGGGAGGGAAAAAGAGAGGGAGAGAGAGAGAGAAATAAAGGGAGTAAAGGAGGAGAGACCCGCCCCCCACCCTGCAGTTAACATGATACAGTGCCACTGGGGAGCTTTCTCCTCTGAGGAGTTTTATGAGCTCTCCTTCCCTCCCTCAGGAATCTTTCCGTTTCAGCTCTGTCATTGGCTCTCTTCCTTTTCTTTCTTTCTCCGCTCCTCTGTCATTAAAATGGAAATGACACTGCGTGTTTCTTAGCTTGCTGGTTTATTTAGTCTCTGTTGTGTACGTGCTGATTAATCAAAGTTGCACTTTATGGTAGAGTATAAACAACTCATAGAATTTGGATGACAATATTGTTGTTTGAAAACGTGTTTATAGGAAAGGTATCAAGTTTTAGGTTCATGCTGTGTGGCCTTCTCCTTATGAATATTGTGTCTTAAAATGTGCTCCAACTGGTCTGTAGCCACATCCTTACCTAAACAAACCACATCCCAAACTCAAAGTGGACGTTCCAGGAGTATCTTAACATCCCGCCAATCCCCTATGAGCCTCTTTGGCAGCGTGGCGCCCTCGGTCCGAATGTAATAAAGAGCTCTTCCCAGCATCAGAGTCTGCTGTGGCGGCGGTCCGGAGCGCAGCAGCATTCCCAGAGTCCAAATCCTTGTGTAATGCCTGGTCAGACACACACTGGCAACCGGCACAAACATTTCCTGCTCGGCTCCAGAGGCCGGGGCAGGCGAGGGGAGATCCCTGCTCCCCCGCATGTCTGACTTGGCACTTTTTAATTAAAGCTTTAAATCTGGAGGGCAGCGGGAGAACGAACAGTCTGGGGCTACGGGCGAGGCTCAGCCCTCTGGTGAGGGCTTTTCTGTCGCTTCCACCTGTCCCTCTGCTTTTGGTTTCTTTCACTCTCTTATTTTTTCTCTCTCAGTGTTTAGGTGTTTGCGCTCTGGAGTAGTGGCATAGTCTGAGTTCCTAAAAGGTGCAGTGAACCCTCTTCTAACTGCAGTAAGGTTTAAGAGGTCCCCCAGGGCAGAGAGGGAGTGGATTCCAACTCTTTCTGTCTTGTATCCATCTGTGTTTGAAACATTGTCATAGACTAAGTGCATTGAGGGAAAGCCTGTGGCCCAGACGCAGCAGATGCATGTTTGTGAGCGTGTGTATGACTGAGAAAGAGATGGGGGATTGGAGACATGTAATGGCGGACAATGGCAGGCTGTCACGCTAGTTTGTGGAGCCTAATCATTATTTAATAGATGGGTAACCTCCCCCATACGCTGCCATAGTCCTCCGGCTCCCAGTCCCAAGCCTTCATTGACTCCCTTCTTCTGCTGAATTAGATCCCAAAAGCTGTCTCCCAGTCAGCCGGTCCCTCTGTCCTGCCCTCAACTGAACAAACAGATTAAGAAGCACCTGCAAAGGGATGGGTGCCTGCCTTTCACCATGGGACCATATCTCCATAGTGCACAGCATGGCTAAGACCGGGAGAGACACACTGGCCCAGGGAATAGATGCCCCGGAGGGATCTAGTCCTCTCTAATCCATGTTCAAGCAGCCTCTGGCTTTTGATCCCCTCAGGAGCCACTGAGGAGTTTAAGAGACCAGGAGGACGCAATCTGAAGTGGCTGTATACCATGTGTTGTACTCAGCATAATCTATTGTCTCGGGTCTGTCTATGGCATCACGGATTTGTTGTCAAAGTATTTACCCCAAGTTTGTCTCCTGCCTCTGAACATTAGCAGCCAAAGTAACAGTGTGTTGGTTTTGTGCTTGCAGCCAGCCACTCGGACGAGGGCTCGGACGTGGACTCGGAGCCAGGTCTGCCTCTGAAGAGGAAGCAGCGCCGCAGCCGCACCACCTTCACCGCCGAGCAGCTGGAGGAGCTGGAGAGGGCCTTCGAGCGCACGCACTACCCCGACATCTACACACGAGAGGAGCTGGCTCAGAGGGCCAAGCTGACAGAGGCCCGAGTGCAGGTCAGACACACACACCCACACACACACACACACACACTCAGTCCCAGGGACCTAATCTTGACAGCAAAGCAATGTGTTGGCCTGTCATAGATATATGTCATGTGGGTGTTAAATTGCCTTGGGATGTTGCCATACATTCCATACAGCCATTAGACATGTGGACCCCCCCCCCCCCACACACACACACACACAGACAAACACAGAGACACACTGGACCCATTGTGTGCATATAGTGAAGAAGGCGTCCTATTTTTGTCAGACCTTGTGAAAAAGGGTTGTGTCAAGATCCTTAAATAGATGCCCGATTTAGATAGTGTATTAATATAGCCTTTTTACAGCTGTAACGGCTTTATGGGCTTGCTTTATCTGAACCCAGTGACTGAGCACACAAAGACGTAATGTCACTGTGGTTTCACTGCGCTCTCCAGATGTTCAGATCTCTATCGGCTCAAGCTCCTGGCTATGGGACCGAGAGCCCCTGCACTAACACACACACACACACACACAACTGCACACACGCATGCACATGCACTAAACACACTCACAAATACAGAAGATCTTACAAGTATTATGTCATCAAAACAACATAACACCAAATGCACTGTAATTGAATTAGCAGATAATCATGAGTGTCTAATATGAGTATTAGACAAAGCATGAAATAAACACCACACTTTTCTCCGTTCTTCTCTCAGGTGTGGTTCAGCAACAGGAGAGCCCGGTGGAGGAAACAAGCGGGAGCCAATCAGCTGATGGCGTTTAACCACCTGATCCCCGGCGGTTTCCCTCCATCAGCTATGTCCGGCCTGCAGCCCTATCAGCTGTCCGACAGCCCCTATCCTCCCACTTCCATAGCTCAAGGTATGCACAGCCGAACACACTCGGGCCAGCCGAACACACTTATGGGGTTTATGCTTTCCATCCTAATGGCTAGAAAGTTTAGAATGTTCTGGCAGAGTTGAGTAATTCTGTAAATGTGATTACACTGAAAAAAATATCCATCTGAGTAAGTCATTTAATCTAGTACTTACATTTTTTACCTTTCCTCAAACAAGTGAAAACTCTGCCAATAGCTTCACTTGTTTCCAATTCAAAATTCATGTTCAAGAATTATCTTGAATCAAGTGCCATTTTTTGGAAATTTAGTGTAATGATCTGTCTTCGTCCCTGTTTCAAGATATTGACAATTGTAGAAAATTTGAAAAACAAGTGAAACTGCATGAGAAACAAGTGGAATTATCTCACATCAGTGGCAGAATGTTTCATCTTTTAAGAAAAATTAGATTTTAAGACCAAGTACAAGACTAAACTCCAGTTTTTGCAGTGCATAAATCATCCATATGCAACTATAGTGTGATTTAATGGCCTCAAGAGTCATATATATTTATCTCTTATTCCTCCTCTCTGTCTCTCTGTCTCGCTCGTCATCTCCCTCAGCAGCATCGGAGCAGCCCAGTACAGTCCACCGGCCGCAGCCTCTGCCCCCCACCTCGGTGCACCAGAGTGGGCTTGGCTCGTCAGCGGGGTCCCAGGACGGAGGCTCGGCGTATTGCCTGTCCTCTGGACGTCATGGCTTCTCAGGCTACTCTGACAGCTTCGTGGCCCAGACAGGACACTCCAATACTGTCAACCCCACCATCAGCAACAGCCTCTCACCACAGGTTAGTCTATAGTATGTACTGTAGCTACACATGCATGTGGAAAATACATGTAGAAACACACAGACCTACATGTATGTATATGTCTATATCTACCTGTATATACACATAGATATACATATACACATACTGTACCTAGACATGCGCACATACATTCTCTTTCTCAAACACACACACACACATTCATGGACACCATGGAAGCATAATGGTACACACAAACACACACACTCTTATGTATGACCTGGAAGATGTCATTGCAATGACATTGATGAGGACCTTGTTAGGCTTAAAAAAAAACACGGTAGCTTCTCATTCTTGTTTATGCTGATGGGTTGTTGATGAATTTAAAATGTGGCGAATGTCAGTCTTTTGGGGGAGAGAAAGGAGCAGTTATGAGGAAGGATGAGTGGAAGTCAGATGATGACACAAATCAAAACTGAAAAGACAATTATGGTCGATTACACAGTCATCAGTGTCCATCAGTGGCTCCCTACCAGCCCAGAAGATGGACTAACAGGCGGAAAACGAGCTTTTAACCGCCACAAAGGGTGGCCAGCCCACACGCAATGCATGCTGGGTACTATTTCCCATGAGAGAGATTCTCAGACTCCTGTCAGGCATAGATAAAAAAACTGCCTCAGGCGGGCCTGTGTCTATGTGAACGCCTCAGGATGCATGTATACTGAAAGAAGAAGATCTCTGTTTTATCTGCCATGGTGCACAGTCAGAAAGCGGTAGGTGGCACCATTGTGGCTGGAAGGATAATTGACTGCTTTGATATTTGAGCAGTAGTAATCCACTAGACTTTGCTGCTTCCTCGCTAAGATTCAACCGCAGTTCTTCTTTTTTTAAACATTACTTTTTAGGATTTTTGCTTTTATTAGACAGTTCAAAGACAGTTAAAATGTGACAAATGTCTACTGAATGCCATATTCAAACCCAAGACATTGCAGGAACATGGTGTGTGTCTTAGCCACCAGGATGCCCAATAGCTCTTATTCTGATGTTTAACCTCGTTGTTGGAGGGTAACTAGTATGCGTATCTGCTAGTAGCCGCTTTCCTCTAACAGTGTGCATGGCTGTGGTGTGAGTTCACATACCCACAGGGTCACTTAGTGACTTTAACTAATAAAGAGGCCAAAGGTGCTGTGGCCTCATGGATGGTTTCAACATTAACCTTACTGGGCAGCTCCTTACAGAATGGACATCTCATCTTGCATAGGGACGGCGTGCCTGGAATGTTTTCTCAGTCTGGAATTGCAATCACAGAATGTTCCAGTGTCTTAATTGATTGGAATGAAGTAATCTATCCCCTAGTAACAAAGTGTGTAATTTATGTAAATGACTCACTTTGTTGGCTAATTTGTTTTAATTTATGTATTCATCGCGGCTGTGTGAATGTATATTGCAATACGCTCATCTCCATTTCAGACGAGGATGGAATTAATTTCCTGATTTTAACTTAATAAAAGAGGGGAAATGAGAATTGATTAAATTCTATGACATTGATAGTTAGCACATGAAGACCTCTTTGCAATTAGAAAACTTTACAGTTAGACTTAGTTTTTTAAAAGCTACATAGCTTTGTCTATTTTACGCATGCTGGCATTTTCTTACAAGAAAAAAACATCCGACCCTAATTTTGTCTATAGAGAAATAAAACTGCTGATACGTCTACTACTCTATCTTCATTAGGATGTAAAGTAGAGAAGACACTTTCTTTATTTCCGAGGCTCAGTCCAGATGTGGTAAGATTAGAGCCTCGTGGAGTTTTGATATGGATAGGGTTTACTTTAGATAGGCGATATTCTGAGGTCGTCTTGTCTGAGGCTTTTAGCCCAGCGCTCGGAGCAGCAGTCTGGGCCGCTGGACTGGTCTCCCTGTGGTGCGGGGTCTCTGGCGTCTCACTGCTGATCTGGTGCATACCAAAGGAATCCTTTCTCACCGAGGAAGTGAGCGGCCGGGATTTGCACCCCCATGAGGCCTAATCCCCGGAACAACTTCGAAACAGACACACCCTCGGGAGCTGCTGCTGTTTCGGTCGCAGACAGACATAGACACACACCCTTACACACAAGCGTGCACGCACACAGACACACACATATACGCACATTATTGTTTGCATATATGCACATGTAGACACATTCAAAGTGTATGCAATTTACACATCGACATACGTGTGATAGCATGTGAGGAAATACGGCTTAACTGATTTTACCGTGCTATAGCTGTAAAATCAGAAGAATCTACACCAGTGATTGAGATGTAGATTACAGTGCTACACTCCCAAAAAAGTCAGTACTCCATAAAGATACATCCACCATACTTTTTCTTCTAAATAAGTACAAATTTAGCACCTTAAGGGCCAGTGATGTATGTGGTAGGTAGTTTTAGTCAGGTAGGTGTAGTTTTATGTCAAAATGTTTTAGTCTTTCTGGGTGTGCTGTCTGGCTTCTTGCTACTGTTTGAACTTGTGGTTTTACTCTCTTGAATCATGGCAAAAAAAAACAAAAAAACCCGATGGAAGGAAAACTGTGTTGATTTTTTCCTTACTGGTTCACACTTACACACACACACACACACCCCGCTGTGAGATGAATTGTGTGATTTGACCTCCATGTGCTTCCCATTTGGTGGTAGTCACACATCAGCATGTTCTTCAGACGTGTAACGTTAGATCACTCTGACAGACTGCTGTAAATTACATACATTCAGACACCTGATGTTGCCTCAATGTGTGTGTGTGTGTGTGTGTGTGTGGCTGCCTATTGGAAACACCTCATCAGTTATCTTTCCATCCTGTGTGTTGTGTGTGTATGTCTGACATAAGCAAGCATAGCGTTTTTGTGTGTTTGTGTTTGCGTGTGTGTGTGTGTTTGTGTGTGTGTGTGTGTGTGCCAGTTGGCTGCCAGTAGGGGAAGCCCTTACATCACTGACCAGTACTTGTTCCTTTCCACTTGTTTTCAGTTTCCAGCTTTTCTTTTCAGGTTATTTTGACTTGTGTTGTTTTTGTGCATCTGGCTTTGCCTCTCTTTCCTCTTCTTTGAACTGTAACTTTCTTATGGAATCTCCCTCTTTCCCTACAAATTGTTCTCTCTTTCTCTCCATCCATTTTTCAGACGTTTTCATGACATTGCTTCTCACGTAAACTTTTGTGCAGCTGTTCACGATGTATCACCAACGAGACCCCTTCACCCCTGACATCAGAACAAAAAATGCTCACGCACACACACACACACACACACACACACCTACTGTTTCACACACATCCCCACACACATGAGGTAGCCTCGACACACATAAACACACACACTCCGCTGATTCCCACGTACCCTTTGGCCTCTTTACACCGGCCCCACAAGGACACGGTGAATTTGGGGCATCAGACTAAAGAGAGGGAGAAAAAGAGAGAGAAAGAGAAGGAGAGAGAGGATATGAGAGTGTTTTGCTCGGAGCAGATAGTTCAGTATATGTATCTGTTTTTTCTCCTTGAATATTCTGCTGAAAAACACACAAAGGACTTCTTGTAAATTCATTTTCTAAAACAGAGGTTTTTTTTTGTTCATACCAATGGCCAAACTCATAGATTTGGATTCATTATTCCTGTCCCATCTATTCCTTTTATAACAAAATACTAGAAGCCCATAAGTGTCATGACAAAAAAAGAGAGAAAAAAAATCCTCTTTATTCCATTTTCATCAATTTGACAGGCTAACTCGACAGAAACCACTAGTGGGGTAGGAGACTGAACTCAGCCAACATCGGCTCCCCTGCTTCGGTTAGGAAGCAGAGTAAAGAGAACCACATGTGTGGGTGAAGCCAGTATAATGCTTCTCTGACAATGAAAAAGAGGACAGAGCCTATGTTTTAGCCCACCTGAGTGGAAAAGGTGATTGAATGATGGCACTAAATACCTTCGGATTTTGATGTAAATTCGTTGCTGGGTGCATCAATTAGGGTTTTATTTATTTTATTTTATGTTTTCCCAGTGTATTGCTGCGTTTATAAGACTCATGTCCCCTATACCTAATATGTTTCAAATTATGTACATTGTATGTCCCGAAAAAACAGATAAACATCTGTTTCTATTCTATTCTATTCTATTCTATTCTATTCTATTCTAGGCAAGGCAAGTTTATTTCTGTAGCACATTTTGTACACAAAGGCAACTGAAAGTGCTTTACACAAGGTAGCCTATATAAGACATTAGATAAGAAATACAGCATAAGACAAATAAAACAAACAAATAAAAATAGGTAATAAAGTGTATAAGAAGAGAGAATAAATAATTAAAATGCATAAAAAGAAAATAAAGATCAAGTTGCATAGGCATTCTATTCTATTCTATTATATTCTATTCTAAAAAAACATGTTCCTCCATGTCTATCCCTCAGGTGATGGGCCTGCTGAACCCAGGAGGAGTGCCACACCAGCCCCAGAGTGACTTTGCCCTCTCCCCCCTGACTGGAGGCCTGGAGCCTAATGGGGGCATGGCTGCCAGCTGTCATGGTTCCCAGCGCCTGGAGGCTCTACCAGGTCTGACCAGCATGCCCACCCTGCCCAGCTCCCAGTCTTACTGCACGCCCACCTACAGCTCCCCAGCGTACGCCGTGGACCACCATCCATCCTACCAGTACGGACAGTACAGTCAGAGCAAGGTACGTCTGGAGTATGTTCTGTTTACCTCATAGTGTTAACCTAACCAAATTTAAGGCACTTAGGGGGTTACATCAGCTTGTATGTTTGATTTTTAATTATCTGTAATATGTTTGATTAGCGGTCACGTCCCTCTCCAACCCCTGCTCTGGCTGAGCTATTTAGTTTAGATTTTCTGACTCACAACCCACGTTAATTGCACAGGCCATGCTGATGAGAGAGCTTCTCAAATCACCCCGAGCTGTGCTGAGATTACATGTATGTTAGAGAGCATGAGTGGCTGGGCTACCTCAGTTTACATTACCATCACTAGACTGTCCACGTGGCCTTATCCCAGCCATACACACTCACACGCACACACTCACACACACACTTTCACTCACTGTCCTTTCATGACCCCACATGATGAGCTTGCCCATCAAACCCTAGTGTAGCTCACCTAGCCATGTAATGACCCCTGTGTAACGAGGATACCCCACCAAATGAAAGGAGCCGCTTCCCAAAGCATGTTTGACAGGAGGGAGGGGAGTGTGTGGGTCGGGGCGGTGTGTTGTTGGGGCTGATCTGGGGTACACTACCACATGTTGACTGGCCCATCAGTGGCAACATCTTGATGTCATTAATTTGGCCAGTCCTGGGAGAGACCCACATGCGGCTGTTAGGGGGTTTGGGGTAATGTGTGTGTGTGTGCGTGCGTGTGTGTGTGTGTGTATAAAGCGAGGGTAAGGGGCTCTTTAACAGGGGGCGATTATGGCCCTTGGCAGGCCAGGATTAGAACCATGTGTCCCAGTGGAGGTCAGATCTAGAGTTATTATTGATCAGTGGAGCAGAGCCAGAGATCCAGGCTAAGGCTCAGGCTAGCTTCACTAAGGCTTGGCCACACATTCTCAAGGCTTTTCACCTCTTTCTATGTGAATTTTATTGTTTAATCTGGGGCCCTAGAGCCTCCCTCCTCACCTGCTGTCACCTGCTGCCTAACACTTCTTCCCTCTGTCATCATCAATCCTTTCCCTTAAAATCACTCCTCTCATTCATAGTTGAATAAACTCAAGATATGTAAAAAGAAATTGTTCTGACCCTCCTTCTCTCTTCCCCTGTCTTTCTCAGGTGCCTTTCATTATATGAAGCCCCAACACGGCCTGAGTGGAAGTCTTCTCTGGCCGACCTGACGTTCATCTCCAGAGCGCACCCCCCCACCCACAGCCTTCGCCAGCCTCCCCTGCCCCGAGGACATCGAGGGGGTTGGGTGAGGTGTCCCGCGCTCGAGGATGGGAAAGAGTTGAGGTGGAGGGGTGGTGACGGCGACGGAGGGGGAGGACTGGAATAATTAGGACCAAAGGCGCAGCCTCTCCAGTTACCTGGCACTCGCTTTGCTCGTGCTGCACGTCATGCTCCGAGGACCAAGCACCCCTCCATGTCCATGCTTGAAGAGGAAAAGAAGAGGGGGGGGCGGGGGAGTAAATAAATTCAAGATTCTGTATTTGATTTTTGTAATAAGCGGCAGAGATGCAAGTTGGAGCGGACTTTGTAAGCAGTTCTCCCCCCTCTGTGCTTCTGGGGCCCAACTTGATAGGGGAGGGGAGGGGCGGGCTAGTTCTTATGGCTGATGGTTATCAAGGGGCCTCCAAGTGTTGCGCTCAGCCACAATGCTCTTTTTAAGGAACTCTTCATCACAATGTCTTAGGGAAATGACATTTACTGTACATTGACGTGATTCTTGTATAGGAAGTCGGAGATGAGAATGTGTCTATACCGGAAATCCAGCAGACAGGCAAGAATTGAGACCCAGTGCAGTCATAGTGAAACCACTGCAACCCAAAGAAAGTGCAATACATTCATACCTCATGTGATGTAAATTAACGCAGATCAATATCCCTGATTACATCCTCGAAAATATGTTCTCTCTTTTTAATGTCATTCATTTTGGGTTGTGTGCATTGATCGCTTACAATCAGGGGAAATCATCAAGCAACGGAAAAAAACAACAACAACAACAAAACAAAACGTAGTTGTGATGTCATTAAGCCAAAAAAATTCTCTGCCAGTGAATGCATTATTCAGTTTGACAGTTATGTTTTTTTTTCTTGCATGTGTTAAATTAGAATTCATCAGGAACTTGCAAACTTTAGTTCCATTTCTTATTTATTTAGTGTTGTTCAAGTGTCACGTCCCTTCTGTATCTCTTGTATGAGCACTCTGAGGTGCTTCAGTAGTCTTACACAATGTTGATTATTCATTACTTGTCTATTTTGTATCATGTTCATTTACATCTGCATAAAATGATTTTGTTGTAATAAGTTTTGTGTAAAATACAGCACTATTTACTATTTATAATAAACTATATAAAAATGCAGACGTTGAAGTTTGGCTTTTAAAACATGGAAGATCAAAGGGTTGTGACTTATTTGAATGGGCATAAGAATGGGTTACTTTGAGAATTTATCATCTTTAGTTTCTTTCTTTAGTTCTTTCTTTCTTTCTTTCTCTCTTTCATCCCATTTTAAACATGTCGGCTGTTTTTTCTATGCTGATCTGAATCCAGATGAGCACCATCGTGACAATGCCTGCTCTTCCTCAGCTGTGTGCCTCCTACACACTCCAAGAGCACACGCACTAAATCATAAATATATCCCCTTTCATAAACACTCCTTTTGGACAAATTCCTGCTCCCTGGGGGCTCCTTCACACCCCTTAATGACTAAAGCAGAGCCCCTGTAAATGATATAAGCACAGCGGCCCACAGACACAGCGGGACATCAGTCACTGCCGTGGCTCTACAGGGTTCAGAGGCCTTTGGCTCCCCGGCTCCCGTTGCCCAACAGAAAGAAAAACACCGTTCACCCAGTTGGCTCACAAGTTACAGATATCGCCGGTGAGTTTCTTTTATCACTCCCTCTCCTTTTCTTCTTCTCCCTTGGAGGATGGAGGGATCAGGTACCTGCAGCTGTCCATGTCATTCACATTATATGTGTTTGTATGTGTATAAAGTGAGTGTGTATGCATGAATGAGAACATAGAGAATTTGTGTTTCAGAGTGTGTTTTCATGTTCTTGTCTATGTGTGTGTATTTGTGTGTTAGAGTGTTTGCATGTGTTTATGTGTGTTTTGTGCGTCCAAAACAGTAAACGATAAGATCAAGGCGAGATCACATTTCACTATTTTCTTAGCTCTCTGCAAACTCTTTTTTTACAAGTGCTCAACTTGTAAGACACAATGAGTGAAAAAGCCAAAGGGGTTGCTTTGGAATGGAGTGTCAGTCAAGCAGCAACACACTGGAGACAACTTAACCTCTGACCCCAACACTCTTTGAAATGAGGAGACTACTTGACCGGAGCTGACAACAATCCAAGCGTCTCTGCAGCCTCCAAGCCCCCAAATTGAAAGTGAAGGAAGGAGCACAAGGGAGGAGGGGTGAACAAAATAGTTTTAGAGAAGAGAAAGAGTCAGATGGGAGAATTGTTTTAGTTAATACAATAAAGTTTGAGCGAGAATGTCCTGGAAGAATAGGGATCTTGGACTGTATGACTCACATTCATTTGTAACCATTATTTGATAGAATGCATCATAGTTACAAAATGGTCTTCAATTTGTGGTACAAATCATTCCCGAAAGAAGACCACGATTGTGTAATGGAATGCTTTCTACGATATCATGCTGGTTGCATCCAATAGGGAAAGCAAAGGAGTGGGGTTTATCTCTGAAATGCTGCCTTATCAAGACTCTGAAGAGTGTCTGGATGACTCACAGCGTGCCTTTCCTAAAGTGGTGCAGTGCCACTCGCTGCCTCTCACTCTTTCCATCTGTACTCCTGTCTCAATAGTCTTCGTCCCTTTTCGATCTATTGTCGTTTTGTTTTAATTCTGTCAAGATTCTTGACATCCGCTCTTCTTCAGTCTCTACTCCGCAATCCATTTTTGACATGAAGCGCATGAACCGGACCCTCCTGCTTGCCCTACTCTCCAGATGCCAGCAGATGATTCTGGACGACATGGATGCCGACATCAGCGGAAACCGAAGCAACATCACTGCGTCCGGAGCCACAGTGAGCCCTCCGTCCATCACCAGCCCAGTGTCCAACACGTCCGACCCCAGGAAGTCTTACGACAACGCCTACTTCTACATCCTGTTCGTCATGTTCTTCTACTCCTTCCTGGCCGTGACACTTTTCAAGCAGTTCATTCGCGGCGACAAGGCGAAAAAGGACCCCTACGAGGAGTTCATAAGCACGGGGCTGCCGTCAACACAAAAATTCAACACAGGCCCCATGGCAGAGAAGTTTTACTTTGAAGAGGAGAGCAGCCTGTGAGCCACAGGCTGGCTAAAGAGAGGGAGGGAGGGTAGGAGCACTGGGGGATGTTTTGACAGTCACCAAGCCAGGAAAACGTCAATGCGGACTACTCAGGCTAGACCTGCTAGTGATTTTGCAAAACCTGTACTAGGTTCTTTTTTTTTCTCCCCCCTTTTCCCCTTCCATCTGACAATCAGAAACCTCACGCAAGCAGGCAGGCAGGAGGAGACGGCTGCCTCTGATGATCTGAGAGAAGGGTGGAAACATGGAGAAGTGTGGGTCAATGGCAGGCCGGAATCTCCTCCTGTGAGGCCCAATCAGGATCAATAACACTGGGGCCTTCGACATCGCACACACCACAGGGAACCAGGGATACCTCAACAGACTGATGGTGTGGACAGCGTGGACTCTGTGTGTGTGTGTGTGTGTGTGTGTGTGAGTGAGTGAGAGAGAGAGAGAGAGAGAGAGAGAGAGAGAGAGTAGTGATCTGCCATGCATTCTCCAATCTGTAAATTCAGTTTGAACTTAACTGAACATACTCAACTGATTTGGGTTATACATTATTTTATTAGATTTACTATAAAATTATGTACACGCTTTTAAGTTTTCCCCCCCAATACTGAGCATGCATTGATGATTGTGAGTTTATTGTGAGAAGTTTGCACATTTACAGCTTTTTAAACAGTCTTGACTCTAAGGTGGGCAACACTATTGATCCGATGTATCCCAACATTCTTTAACAATAACCACAATACATGCTTACAACATTTACAAAAAAAAAAAATGCTTTTGAAAAATATGCATCTCAAAATGACACGTCACTCTCAAATTGGTTATAATTAGAGCCAAAGCTCCGTGCAACAGCCACTCGGTCCGAGCTGAGGAGTGAGCGACATTCCTTTGCCATTACATTGTAACTGATCTTTAGAGACTGAACGCACAGCTACGGGGCTGCTTTAATTCAACCTCTCGGTGACCCCATACGATCTGAGTTTACAAAGCTGTGGCGAAACGTGAACCCGAGACTCAGTCCGTAGAATTAACGTCGATTGCGCAGCGGGGATCGTGGAGACGGACTGAGAGAGAACACACGCTTCTGATTTACTAACATTACCTTGAGGACGACGCTTCAGAGAGGCGGCCGGACAGGTACGATCTTCTTCCCCAGTGATGCAGATGCACAGGCCACTTTATCACATCGAGGCCAAAAAACGGACTACGTTTCACAAGGCAGAGACGACTTAAAGTAATTCATTTACATTTTTGCATGAACTTAAAAAAGCCCTCAGAGCAATTAAATCTCCCGGGTCAAAGGTGGGTCGGGACGGACAATGCTTGTCTAATTTGAACTATCCGCTGGAGGTTGTGCCGGTCCCCGGGGCCATCGAATCTGTTTCCTCTTCTTCCCTCATAATTAAATTTTTGTCTCATCCTCCTCCCTTGAAGTTCTGGGGTCACCACGTGTAGGCTATAGGCTATATGGTAGCAAAACAACACCACTGTGCTGCGTTTGTCGGCTATGCTCCTGCCAGCCTGCTCTAAATACACTCAGTCTCAACAGTCAATCTGACTGATTGAATCTCTGGTTTTATGTTATTTTATTATTTATGGAATAGGAACTAAGTCATATGCGCAATTTATGCGCAATAAACATTGTATTAATTTATTTGTATTGAACAAAAGATTCCCATGTAATACGAGCCTCTATGGTCTATTTTCACACACACAAGAGTGCGTGAAAATTGTCTATTATGGTTTATTGTGACTTTATGGTCTATTTTCACACACACATTTAGAGTATATCCATTGGCCTTCACACAGGCCCTGTCTCATGTGGGTGTGATGTGTCTGATCCTCAGGGTGCAGGCACCACAGTGCTCTTGCTGCAGGAGGGCTTGGGTCTGGGATACAAGCTATGAGAGCAGGGAAAAAAAAAAAAAAAAAAAGTCACTGAATAGGCATAAAAATATGTGTGTATAATGCATCATGGTTTCTTGTGATACTGTGACTTCATGTGACATGCACACACAATGAAACTGCTTTAACTTTCCATTATTTACACTACACAGATTGTACTTACACTAGTTAAAGCCTCTAAAATCACATCTTCGTTTTCTTCTTGTTGAGATAAGACAGACACTTTTAAATGGACAATCACTGTTTGGACACCTGAAACAAACAAACAAAACAAAAAAAAGGAATAAAAGATGGTTTCACCCTACAAACTGTTTTTATGTACATCACTGAAACAGACACGTTAGTGTTACTGAGCCTGCACTGCACCTTCATCTGAGTTTATGCTGGAGTGTGTGGTTTCCCCAGAAGCTGTGGATGTGCTGCCATCTGCTGGTAAAGACGGATCACTGCTTCTATCTTGGGTTGAAGTCCCTGCTGTGATGAGAACAAGGAAATGTTCAAAAACTTTACCTGTCACAGTCTGAATTCGGGAGTGAATGTTAGATACATTTTCTAAGCCTTTTTACCTGTTTGGGTCGTCGTGACACTGTGAGTCATTGTAGTTGTTGAGACTGTGCTTGTTGTGCTCACACTGCTCAGCAGGGCAGAGTGCGGTGTGTCTGCAGTTGTGTGATTAGAATTAGTTGTACTTGTAGTATCAGTGTGGTTTGCGGGATAAGACTCGGGACTGGTGTCTGTTACAGCTTCAGCCGCAAGGTTCACTTGAGATGGAGCTTCGGACACAGAACTATCAGGTGTTATTGAGTCAGACAAAGGAGTAGTGGGTGAAACACCTTGAGAAGAAGGACTGGCAGGTGTTATTGTGTCAGACAAAGGAGTAGTGGGTGAAACACCTTGAGAAGAAGGACTGGCAGGTGTTATTGTGTCAGACAAAGGAGTAGTGGGTGAAACACCTTGAGAAGAAGGACTGGCAGGTGTTATTGTGTCAGGCACAGCAGTACTGAGAGATGATGTTTGAAGTGCCAGTGTTGACCCAATTCCTGAGACAGAGAAAGAAAAACAGAATTAATCAGTATATACATTTGACGGAGAAAGTTTGACAATATATGTTTGGCAACGACATTAAGAATCAGTGCATTTTAATAATGGGAGATGTGTATTTTTTTGAAACAGCTTCAGAAAAAGAAATAAAATAGTGTGTAATATATACTTAGGGAGAACTAGGATTACACACCTGTAGTAGTGGAGACTGTGGATTCTGAGGCTGTGCTGACATCTAGTGGTGAGGACGTGGTACTGCTGTTTGTCGTGTTGGGCTCTGCTGGCTGTGCAATGGTGACACCTGCAGTCAGGAAGAAAGGGAAGGTTTGCACAACAGAGCTCCTGTACCTTCAATTGACTCATGAATGAATGCTTGAAACAAAGTGTGCATATTCTCTTTTTCCATTTTCACCCTCACTTACCTTGCATGCAGGTGGGGCGGAAGTCCAGGCAGCAGTCGCGGAAGATCACGCAGCTCTCGTCGCAGAAGCACCCTCTGTTACAGCTGACGTTCTGACCAGGGCAGCACAGCACAGGAGGGTCCGAGCAGCCTGGAGCACACACAGTCAAAATAAGAGATCCTTCAACGCCGTATGTACTGTTTGATAACTGTAAAAATAATTCTTGTGAACAGCGATATCTTCCAATAACCAGTGATATCTGACAAACACTACACAGAGAAAGAGAATGGCTCTTAACTGGTTCTTTAAAAGGCTGTGTGGTTCCACGAAGAACCATCACCTACTAAAGAACCACTTTATTTAGTGGATAGTTCTTCTTGATATTAAAAAGTTCTTAATTTTTAGTTACTGGATGGTGGGTGATGGCATAAATGTGGAAAAAACCAAACCCCTCCATAGTATTGTGCAATTCCATTGGAGGCTATACAAGGGCAGATAAACAAAAACACTTCAGGTTCAGGTTTCTTTCAGGTTGTTTAAAGAACCTGAAAGGTCTGAATGGTTCTTTGTGGAATCAGAAATGATTCTTCCATGGCAGCACTCCGAAGAACCATTCTCAGTTCCAGTTTGCACCTTTATTTTTCTGTGTGTAGTCAGGCAGATGACCAGTAACTCACCCTGTGGTGTATTAATGCCAGTGGTACCCAGGTTTCCAGTCAGAGGGGTCTGTGAGGTATTTAGTGGCTGTCTGGCCAAGCTGTTAAGGTCCAGGGACAAGTTGGCACGGATCAGGTGAAATAGACTGCGACGGGTGGTGATGTTTGAAAGGTCTCGGGTGGGTGCAGCTGGGATCGGTGGAGGGGAAGTAAATGTAGCTGAGGGTTGTGGAGGTGAGGTGGAGGCAGAAGTTGCTGCGCTGGACTGGTGGGAGCTGGATGGAGCTTGGGTGGATGTGGTTAATGAGGCGGATGCAGTCTCTGTGTGCGGATGGGAAGTCGGAGTCGTCGTAACTTCTGAAGTCACCGACTGTGTGTCTGTGACCGAGGTGGAGCTAGGGGAAATGTTATGAACAGAGGTAGGTGTAGCAGAGGTTGAAGTGTATGTGGGGGAAATATCTGCCAGGCTGGATTCAGTATGGGAAGTTGTTGTTTGAGCTAGAAGATTCAGTGAAACAAAGAGGAAATTACACGTGATTACATAGGAATCCAGGAAAACAACATTTGTAATGAGGCTTTGTCCAGGTTTAAAGTGGAAGAGACAGGTATCAATTAACATGGATGCCACAGTGAACTGTCTGGAACAGCAACATGGGCGTTCATTAACCTTTTCTTTCAGATGTGAGACAGATGGCTGTCAGAAGTAAGTAGATCAAAGCAATTACCCTGGTAACAACTACAGAACGATCACATTTCAGGTGTGACATGCATTTCTCATCTAAGACAACTCAAAACGCTTGTCTCATAGAATGACACTCCTGTCTTTGTCTAGACAACATCCAAATGTTTTGTACAGTTGAATAAATGACATTATGGCATTTATTATTCTTAGATTTTGGTACACACTCACACCTACCAATTCCTGTTCACTCAATCCATCATTTATCATGTAATCATTATATTTACACTAAGAATGACATTCAGCCTATGTTACAAATGCAAAAGATAGGCTGTACACAGTATACAGAGGCAGCATAAATGGTTTTATCATTAATCATTTATCATATTATATGCATTACTTATAGCAGTATAAATGGTTTTATCATTTATCATTTATCATATTATTTAAGCATCATGTTAAGTCCTATGGTAAAGAACGATGTAACCTAACTATTAATACAAAGTTAGTACCTCTGCATTATTTAGCCTCATTACTTCATGTTGATAACAACTTATTTGAAAATTACTTATTCTAAGTGCTAATTTACAAGGGCAATTTTCCCACTGAGTTCAGTACAATTAGCACTGATGAATGGCCCGTCATCAACATGAAACATAGTGTCAGCAGGATGCTGGTTACTGGCTACTTTAATTGCTCATGACCTATACACCAAGGCAGTGATTAAGCTAAACAGTGGATAGAATATTATTCAAGTATCCAAAGAAAATAAACCAGGTCTAGGTGAGATTTTACCAACAAGGGTTAATTTACTTCATCTGCAGGGGTGCTACAGTTTTGAGCATTTCATCATATTTTTAATAATCCAATCAACTGAGGCACTTAGTCACGTAGTTGTATACTCTGTATTAGGATTTTCATGATTTTATCATTTGATGATCAAATAGTTTTTAAATAGACCAAAGTACAATAAATTATAGCTTGATATTCAAATACCTTTCATTGCCACTGTATGAATTTCAAACACATATTAGTATTATGTATTTGTAAGTATTATCTCACCTACACCTAATTACTCAGCCATGTCATCTTGTTTGATTTGATTTAGTTGTTGCAGTGAAACAAATATTAAAATTGTATGACTTATAGCAGTATAGATGTCAGTTAAAAACATCTTGCATCATTGCAGTGTGAGATTAATTTTGCAAAAATGTAAGATAGGTAATGCCATAACGTCATTTTATTAAACAATTCAATATTGATAGATATTGATTATAATTATAGATATTAATGATATTTCACTCACCACCATAGTGAGGTAGAAAAGGCATCAGGAGCAAATAGTATACAATAAACCCATCCATGCTTCTGTCTGGCGGCTGAGTGTGACTCAGGTTTATTTATGCATGAATAAGACAAGCGCATCACACACTTGGACATGGACAAACACAAAGACACACGTGAGCACTCACACGCACCCATCCACCCACACACATAGACACACACACACAAAAATAGCAACACACATCCAAAATGAATGATCCCACTGTCTGCCAAAAGCACAAACAAACATCTTGTGCTTGCAGGTGGGTAATATCATGTTACCGAAACTCTGTTATACTCGTTTCTCTGAAGCTTTTTTCTGTTCCATTAATAGTTAATGGTTTACACATACAGACTACAGACATGTAAGGAATGCTGTTGTATCTCCTCTCCAGACTCCACTGACTAGACTGATGGCGACACAAATGTAACCAGAGTGTTGATCTGGTAGGACAGTAAAGATCAATCACCCGCTCATTCACAGACATTCAAACACACATTGCTGCCACGTGCCGAAAAATTATTTATTGTTCATTAAATTTCATTCCAACGGTATCAGATGTAGATAAATAATCCATTGGTACTCATACATTCAGTAGGAAGGAGATATGCCAAAAAGCTTTGTTCACATTGCTGCCTGTGACAAATGTTCAATGAAAGTGTGCGTGCTTGTGACAGTGTCACTAAATTATAAGATACAGTCTGAATCATGTGTGCATCTGTAAGAATATTACCTCAGAATAAATAGTACAAATGGTAATGACACAAATAGTAAACTCTGATATAGGCTACTGAAGTGCTTTGTTATACATTATTTGATACAGAGTACAAGGAACTCTTTATACAAAAAAAAATGAATATGAGAGATTTAGAAAAGAAAGAGACCACAGTAACTTTTTTATCTAGACTTCTGAACCTTCAAATGTATCCTGGACATCAGAGTCTCGAGATGATAAGAAACCCTGGAATACTGTAGGTATAGTAGCTAAGTCTTTTCATCATGATACACTGCATGTATGGTGGGGAAATGTTTTCATCATGTATTTATTGTGCTGAAAGGATGAAGCTGCAGGATAAGAAAATTGGACAGCATTGTCACTAGCCACAGATATGCCTAGTCAATTCAGGTTCGGGAGGGGGTTCGAAGGTGAGTGGCTCGTCTAAAAAAAACAAAAAACATTGCATCTGTCAGTTTGTTATACTATAAGATGGCAGAAATGATCTCATCGACAAGTAGAGTGAGTCAGTCCAACTCACTACTTGTTATAAAACATTAAGTGGCGAGTGAACGCAGTGTCTCATCCTTACCTCCATCTGATATTCAGAGAGTCCTCCGTCACTCTCCAGCTCTCTCCAAACTCTTCAGTACTCTGGGCCTGGTTGCCATCTGGCTTCATCAGGTCATTCTTCTTTTCACCGTCAAAGTTCCCACACAGACCCCCCACCTTCCTTTTGTACATGTGTGGTAGAATGATCTCTGCAGGCAAAACAACAACGTCACGTCAGTTGATTCATTATAACACTCAATGACTCGTTAATCGGTGTTTGAATGGAATTAAAACATTTACAAGTGTGGCAAGGTTGATTAACTTGAACAAACTTGAGTCTGTTCTGTAAGCAAACATGGCAAATTTTTGTAAGAATTTATTCGATGTTGTCATTTATGTGTGTAGCCCAAGAAGACGAGTTGACATTAGCTATTGGGGATGCTTTAAATGAACAAATAATTAGAATTTTTTTGTAATTTAGGGATTAGTTATGAGTTATATATGCTCACATGTCCTGGGACTACTGATATGTGATCCATACACTCTATACTGTGTGGTAATGAGGTTATTAAGATTATTGACCTGCTGTGCTGTGTCCATCAAACTCCACTGAGAGGCCAAAGTCTGTCTTCAGGTAGATGCGAGAGGAATGCACCCGGATCTTTAGACCACTGGCCAGTGAGACAGGAGGGCGAGTTGCTCTGCCATCCAGCTGGAGGGAGAGAGAAGAGGGGGTGGGGGGTGGGGGGTGGGGTCAATGCATTTTGTAATATCTGATTAGACATGTCTGATCTTGTGTGCCTGTCAGAGACCCTTGAATATGTTGTGTGCAGGATTTTTTATTTTTTTTTAATTTTTCAACCATTTGTGTGCTTGTATTTTAAATTCTCTAAAGTCTTTTGAATGTCTTACAGCTGCTTGAACAAAGAAATATGGATTTGAAGTTTTTTTTTTAACTTTTTCGCACAGTGACTGCCTAAGTAAGCTCAAGGCCTGAGCACAAAGGTCCTTTGGGCCAAATATATGCAGATTTTCTCAAAATTAGATAGCTGATTTTTAAAGGAATATTACATTATATAGATTGATTGACTCCATAAGTGACAGGTGCACACACAACAAAGACCTTTGGATGGCCACAGATTTATTTTGTCACTTATAAGGCGGTGCTGGATGGATGTCCTTTCATTGGACTTGAACAGCAGACCCCCCAAAAGTCTGTGCACGTTTGGTTGGATAAGGCAGAAGAGGATTAAGGAAGTAACATTGAATGGCTACATAATGTACGACAGGTTATGCTTTTCCTTGTGGCTATGAGACATCTATCTTTTTTCTTCTCTCTCTCTCTATCTCTCTCTCTCTCTCACACACACACACACACACACACAAACACACACACACAGAGTGCCAATAGGGAAATAAACATGACAAAGCATAATTTAGCACGTAGTACATCACCTGCATCACTACCCTAACACCTCACAGAGATAATATGAAGGAAGATCGGTTATTTCCCTCAGTGCTGTGGCAAATGTTTGTGGGCACGCTGAAATATGATGACATTATCCCGTGAACAAAATATTGAGGCTGCTGAAAATGCTCCACTGGAAAATGAGATGAAGGCAATATACTGTAAAAAATGCCCTTGATACTTACCACCAGCTTTCGATGCTTCTTGAACTCCACAGTATGATTGTAGACTCTGATCTTGAGCTCTCTTAGCCTGCGGTGTTCCTCATGCTCATGACTGTCATCATCGTGCTCGTCATCGTCATCATCATCATCATCATCATCATCATCATCATCCCTGCCTCTGCTGTCTCTGTGGCTGTCGCGCTCTTCACTGCTGTCATCATCATCATGCTCATTATCATCTTGATCATCACTGCTGGCTGTATTGATGCCTTCTATGTAGACTTCTGGCAGGTTATTTGGCAGGTTGGTGGTCTGGACCAGCACATAGGAGTGCTCACCCTCAAACTCGTGCTTCATGTTATCAAAGGTTCTGTACTTGGGGTCTCCATTGACAGTGCACTCACTGAAGCCTGTGGAGATAGAGGGGTAGAACATTTCAAATTTAGCGTGGAAGACATAACTCTTATAATGTATCAACATAGCTTAGATACATCAGATAGTAAAGCGTTCCTATGAACTGGTGTTTACCTGTCGACTTGCAGTCATACTGGCCCTCCTCATTTTGAAGGCAGACAGCGTTTGCATCACATTCGTCTTCATCATCACACTCAATCTCCCCCACACCATCGTCTTTCTCACATTCACATTTCTGACTGCAGTGGTCGGTGTACCACACCTCATTAAACTGAAAAAGGAGGAAAAAAGGTGAGTCATCATATTGACCTCCATCTCCCTTTAATGAGGCTCCTCTTTACTAGGATGGCCTTTTGGTTAACCACATGCACCAATTGTTGGCATCAATGCTAGGGTTTTCAGAATTACAGTAATCTTATGTATGTGAAAACCAAACATACTAGGCTGTGTATAACTTTGTATATAACTGTCACTTACCTGATGTTTGCTGCCATTCCTGTCCACACAGCCACACTGTTGGATAGGCACACAAACGCTCCCTTTCCGTACAAAGCCATCATCACAGACACATCCCTGTGCACAAGGTTCATTCACATTGCAGCCAGGTGGGCCGTGCAGGTTCATGCAGGTTGGACTGCAGGCAGGGATACAAGTGGTGTAATGACTGTTCTCTGGGCAAGAGGGTGCTAGAGAGAGAGAGAGAGAGAGAGAGAGAGAGAGTGAGAGAGAGAGAGACAGAAAATGTATTGTATGAGCATCTATTGAGGCATGTGTAAAATGTATAAAAGTATCTTAGCTCCGAGGTTATCTTTGCCATTGGCTTTCAACAAATATATCAGTATTGAGTATACTTTGAGCAAAACCCGGTCCTTGTTTAAAATCTTTTTGAATAGGGAAATGCAAAAACTTACTTGGTATAGGTGTAGTTGGGGGTTGTGGTCTTCCTGTTGTTGGAGGCTGTGGTCTGGCTGTTGTTGGAGGCTGTGGTCTGGCTGTAGTTGGAGGCTGTGGTCTGGCTGTTGTTGGAGGCTGTGGTCTGGCTGTAGTTGGAGGCTGTGGTCTGGCTGTTGTTGGAGGCTGTGGTCTGGCTGTAGTTGGAGGCTGTGGTCTGGCTGTAGTTGGAGGCTGTGGTCTGGCTGTTGTTGGAGGCTGTGGTCTGGCTGTAGTTGGAGGCTGTGGTCTGGCTGTAGTTGGAGGCTGTGGTCTGGCTGTTGTTGGAGGCTGTGGTCTGGCTGTAGTTGGAGGTTGTGGTCTGGCTGTTGTTGGAGGCTGTGGTCTGGCTGTTGTTGGAGGCTGTGGTCTGGCTGTAGTTGGAGGCTGTGGTCTGGCTGTTGTTGGAGGCTGTGGTCTGGCTGTAGTTGGAGGCTGTGGTCTGGCTGTAGTTGGAGGCTGTGGTCTGGCTGTTGTTGGAGGCTGTGGTCTGGCTGTAGTTGGAGGCTGTGGTCTGGCTGTAGTTGGAGGTTGTGGTCTGGCTGTTGTTGGAGGCTGTGGTCTGGCTGTTGTTGGAGGCTGTGGTCTGGCTGTAGTTGGAGGCTGTGGTCTGGCTGTTGTTGGAGGCTGTGGTCTGGCTGTAGTTGGAGGCTGTGGTCTGGCTGTTGTTGGAGGCTGTGGTCTGGCTGTAGTTGGAGGCTGTGGTCTGGCTGTTGTTGGAGGCTGTGGTCTGGCTGTTGTTGGAGGCTGTGGTCTGGCTGTAGTTGGAGGCTGTGGTCTAGCTGTGGTTTGAGGTTCATGACTACCTGTGGTTGGTTGCTGTGGTGTTGCAGTGGTTGTTGGGACATCAGGATTAGCTGTGTTAGGAGGTTCACTTGTTGCTGTGGTTTGTGGTGGTGTTGTAGTGGTTTGTGTATCACAGTCAGTTGTGGGTGCCGTTGTTGTGGTGGCCTTTGTTGTTAATATTGTTGTAGATGGCTGTGGTGGTATGGATGTAGTTGATGTTGGTAGTTGTGCAGTGGTGTAGTTGTTCACCGGAGGAAACGCAGGTTCGTCTGTTATAACTGGACCAATGGTTGGGGGAGCAGAGGTTGTTGGCTTAACCAGATCTATAACAAAATTTCACAATCATGTCAATCATGTCAATGTTTTCGCTTACTGTATGTAGTGAGTTTTATAACAGTGAATGGAAGGGTAATGTGCTTACTTGCACAGCGCCCATGATGAAGAGACACATCATCTATGGCCACATCAGACAGATCGGTGGAACCTCTGCGCCCCTCAAAGATGATCTAAAATTCAATTGTTGCAAATGTAAAGGTTAATTTATAACACAATATTCTTGTGTTATCGCATGCGGTTTCCTTAGCTCTTACTTCATTCCTTTACTGTTGGCTACTACACAGAAAATCACTGTAGCCAGAATTAAGCTTTATACCATGTTACCATGTTACACCAGCAAACACCAGTTACAGGTTACTCACCTGGAAAGGTCCACTTGTGGTGAAATCCACCTGGGCCAGGCGCCACATGTTTCCTTGGTCATTCCTCTTCTTCCAAAAAGGATGAGCCATTCTGTCCTGGAGCAAATAAACATGGAGGCCCATCGTATCGGCTGAGCCGTACATATGGTACCAGAACTGCAGACACTGAGGACCAGACTCAGAACACTCAGAGCTGAGGAGGCGAGCCGTGTCTCCATACGCTGCACTGTTGGCCTCGATGTAAAGATAGTGACCACCTGGATGAGTAGATAAGGGTTGGTTCAATCCAAGTACAGATAATGTTATATTTTACATTTAGATAATGCAAGAATTCATTATTTATTAGTCCTTCATGAATACTCGAAACGATTTAATTCAAATTTCAAGGCAAGTACAATTTAGGGAAATCACTGCCCTCCTTTAGCAGTTTGAAGTGGGGATATGCAAGGGAACATGCTACATTTGTCAATTACTGGAGATCTTCTCTCACTCTGCAAACAAAGTGAAGTTGTTCCTTCCCACCAGTTTGAAATCCACCTGAAGGTGATGTAAATTTACTGAAGGTTGAGCTGTGTATTTCCCTCAAAGACAGTTTTACACCATAACCAACACAAGTGTAATATTACCAACATTACTTGGCTTCGTGTCAGTTCTTACCTCCGCTTGTGTGGTCTGAGGAAGGCCCTGTCATCATAGTAGGAGTGGAGCCACTACGCCATGTCCAATCAAAAACATCAGTCACCATTTGATTCCATTCACATAGATCTTGTTCAAAATCACAGTTCAGTTGGCAGACTGGAAACAAAAGATCAGAAATATCACTGAGACAATCATTCTGGAAATTGTACCAACAATTGTATAGCAGTTAAAAATTGGATCTGGAAAGACACAGTAAGTCCTAAACATCTTAATAACCAGAGGTGGAGATACTGTGGGTGTTAAAAACACTGCTGTTGACTCACAGTACCTGAGTGTGGAACAGTTGGGGATGGTGGTCTGCTATCTGGAGCATTAGTAATGTTGTCCTCATTAATGAAGTGGGTTGTTGCTTCCACTAGGGAAGGTGTGGTGACATCCACTATAGGGGGCTGAGCTGTAATATTGACCACAGGAGGCTCTGGAGCTGCAGTGGTTGGCACAGGAGGATTTGGAGGTGCTGTGGTGTTGAAATCAGGTCTAGGAGGACTAGCTGTAACGACATCACTCACACCTGCAAGAGCGCAGCAATGGTATAAGGTACGCAGTGTAACAACTTGATAGAGTGAATGATTAACAGATGGATTACAGATAGAGTTTTCAAGCTGCATAGCATTACAATGAGTTCTAAGCATTCAACACCTATGAATACTTTCTGTGTGTGCATGGTTCCTACCAGAGCATCGGCCGTGAAGAAGCTTCACATCGTCTACGGCCACATCAGACAGATCGGTGGAACCTCTGCGTCCCTCAAAGATGATCTAAAATTCAATTGTTGCAAATGTAAAGGTTAATTTATAACACAATATTCCTGTGTTATCGCATGCAGGTTCCTTAGCATTTACTTCATTCTTTTACTCTTGGCTGACACAGAAAATCACTATAGCCGGAATTAAGCTTTTGGGGAACTTTCTAAGTTAAAGTTATACCATGCTACCATGTTATACCAGGAAACACCAGTTACAGGTTGCTCACCTGGAAAGGTCCACTTGTGGTGAAGTCCACCTGGGCCAGGCGCCACATGTTTCCTTGGTCATTCCTCTTCTTCCAAAAAGGATGAGCCATTCTGTCCTGGACCAAGTAAACATGGAGGCCCATCGTATCGGCTGAGCCGTACATATGGTACCAGAACTGCAGACACTGAGGACCAGAGTGAGAACACTCAGAGCTGAGGAGGCGAGCCGTGTCTCCATATGCTGCACTGTTGGCCTCGATGTAAAGATAGTGACCACCTGGATAAATACATTAGGATTGGTTCAATCCAAGCAACAGATAATGTAACATTTTACATTTAGATAATGAAAGAATTCATTAGCCTTTCATGAAATACTCAAATGATTTAATTCAAATTTCAAGGCAAGTACAATTTAGGGGAATCACTGCCCTCCTTTAGCAGTTTGAAGTGGGGATATGCAAGGGAACATGTTAAATTTGTCAATTACTGGAGATCTTCTCTCACTCTGCAAAGTAAAGTTGTTCCTTGCATTTTCCCACCAGTTTGAAATCCACCTGAAGGTGATGTAAATTTGCTAAAGGTTGTACTGTATCTTTCTCCCCAAGACAGTTTTACACCATAACCAACACAAGTGTAATATTACCAACATTACTTGGCTTCGTGTCAGTTCTTACCTCCGCTTGTGTGGTCTGAGGAAGGCCCTGTCATCATAGTAGGAGTGGAGCCACTATGCCATGTCCAATCAAAAGCATCAGTCACCATTTGATTCCATTCACATAGATCTTGTTCAAAATCACAGTTCAGTTGGCAGACTGGAAAGAAACATCAGAAATATCATTAGTCTACTGAGATAATCATTCTAGAAATTGCACAAACAATTGTATAGCAGTTAAAAATTGGATCTGGAAAGACACAGTAAGTCCTAAACAACTTAATACCCAGAGATGGAGATACTGCGAGTGTTAAAAACACTGCTGTTGAATTATCACAGTACCTGAGTGTGGAGCATTTGGGGATGGTGGTCTGCTATCTGGAGCATTAGTAATGTTGTCCTCATTAATGAAGTGGGTTGTTGCTTCGACTAGGGAAGGTGTGGTGACATCCACTATAAGGGGCTGAGCTGTAATATTGACCACAGGCGGCTCTGGAGCTGCAGTGGTTGGCACAGGAGGATTTGGAGGTGCTGTGGTGTTGAAATCAGGTCTAGGAGGACTAGCTGTCGTGACATCACTCACACCTGCAAGAGCGCAACAATTCTATAAGGTACGCAGTGTAACAACTTGGTAGAGTGAATGATTAACAGATGGATTACAAATAGAGTTTTCAAGCTGCCTAGCATTAAAATGAGTTCTAAGCATTCAACACCTATGAATACTTTCTGTGAGTGCATGGTTCCTACCAGAGCATCGGCCGTGAAGAAGCTTCACATCGTCTACGGCCACATCAGACAGATCGGTAGAACCTCTGCGCCCCTCAAAGATGATCTAAAATTCATTTGTTGCAAATGTAAAGGTACATTTTTAACACAATATTCCTGTATTATCACACATTCCTTTACTGTTGGCTACTGCACAGAAAATCACTGTAGCCGGAATTAAGCTTTTGGGGAACTTTCTAAGTTAAAGTTATACCATGCTACCATGTTATACCAGGAAACACCAGTTACAGGTTGCTCACCTGGAAAGGTCCACTTGTAGTGAAGTCCACCTGGGCCAGGCGCCACATGTTTCCTTGGTCATTTCTCCTCCACCAAACAGCTTGAGCCTTTATGTCCTGGACCAAATAAACATGGAGGCCCATCGTATTGGCTGAGCCGTACATATGGTACCAGAACTGCAGACACTGAGGACCAGAGTGAGAACACTCAGAGCTGAGGAGGCGAGCCGTGTCTCCATATGCTGCACTGTTGGCCTCGATGTAAAGGTAGTGGCCACCTGGATGAGTAGATAAGGGTTGGTTCAATCCAAGCAACAGATACTGTAACATTTTACATTTAGATAATGCAAGAATTCATCAGCCTTTCATGAAATACTCAAAATGATTTAATTCAAATTTCAAGGCAAGTACAATTTAGGGGAATCACTGCCCTCCTTTAGCAGTTTGAAGGGGGGATATGCAAGGGAACATGCTAAATTTGTCAATTACTGGAGATCTTCTCTCACTCTGCAAAGTAAAGTTGTTCCTTGCATTTTCCCACCAGTTTGAAATCCACCTGAAGGTGATGTAAATTTGCTAAAGGTTGTACTGTATCTTTCTCCCCAAGACAGTTTTACACCATAACCAACACAAGTGTAATATTACCAACATTACTTGGCTTCGTGTCAGTTCTTACCTCCGCTTGTGTGGTCTGAGGAAGGCCCTGTCATCATAGTAGGAGTGGAGCCACTATGCCATGTCCAATCAAAAGCATCAGTCACCATTTGATTCCATTCACATAGATCTTGTTCAAAATCACAGTTCAGTTGGCAGACTGGAAAGAAACATCAGAAATATCATTAGTCTACTGAGATAATCATTCTAGAAATTGCACAAACAATTGTATAGCAGTTAAAAATTGGATCTGGAAAGACACAGTAAGTCCTAAACAACTTAATACCCAGAGATGGAGATACTGCGAGTGTTAAAAACACTGCTGTTGAATTATCACAGTACCTGAGTGTGGAGCATTTGGGGATGGTGGTCTGCTATCTGGAGCATTAGTAATGTTGTCCTCATTAATGAAATGAGTTGTTGCTTCCACTAGGGAAGGTGTGGTGACATCCACTATAGGGGGCTGAGCTGTAATATTGACCACAGGCGGCTCTGGAGCTGCAGTGGTTGGCACAGGAGGATTTGGAGGTGCTGTGGTGTTGAAATCAGGTCTAGGAGGACTAGCTGTCGTGACATCACTCACACCTGCAAGAACGCAACAATGCTATAAGGTACGCAGCGTAACAACTTGGTAGAGTGAATGATTAACACATGAATTACAAATAGAGTTTTCAAGCTGCATAGCATTAAAAACGTTCTACATTTTTAACACCTGTGAATACTTTCTGTGTGTGCATGGTTCCTACCAGAGCATCGGCCGTGAAGAAGCTTCACATCGTCTACGGCCACATCAGACAGATCGGTGGAACCTCTGCGCCCCTCAAAGATGATCTAAAATTCATTTGTTGCAAATGTAAAGGTACATTTTTAACACAATATTCCTGTATTATCACACATTCCTTTACTGTTGGCTACTAGACAGAAAATCACTGTAGCCGGAATTAAGCTTTTGGGGAACTTCATAAGTAAAAGTTATACCATGCTACCATGTTATACCAGGAAACACCAGTTACAGGTTACTCACCTGGAAAGGTCCACTTGTTGTGAAATCCACCTGGGCCAGGCGCCACATGTTTCCTTGGTCATTCCTCTTCCACCAAACAGCATCAGCCAGTCTGTCCTGGAGCAAATAAACATGGAGGCCCATCGTATCGGCTGAGCCGTACATATGGTACCAGAACTGCAGACACTGAGGACCAGACTGAGAACACTCAGAGCTGAGGAGGCGAGCCGTGTCTCCATATGTCATATTGCTGGCCTCGATGTAAAGGTAGTGACCACCTGGACCAGGAGAATGAAATAGATCAAGTTTTTCTATCATATAGCACCCCAATTTGTTATTTCCCATGTGCAGAGATAACTTTCCTTACATCAACATATTGTCCTTGTACACAATGTAAATTGTAAAATACTACCATTGTTATAATATTATATATGAATCAAAGAGTGTATCACCTCCGGTGTGGTCAGCAGAAGGCCCAGTCATCATGGTGGGGGTGGAGCCACTCCTCCATGTCCATTCAAAAGCATCTGTTATCATCTGACGCCAACGGCAAAGGTTGCTGTCAAAGCTGCAGTCCAGGTTACTGCAGACTATGAAGGGAACATTTGCAAAATATTAACATAATGCAAAATATTAACATGAACTAAATATTTTGACCCCTTTTACAACTTAGGGACTGTTCGTTATTTATGAGGGGGGTGGGGTGGGTGTGACTTCGTTTTTTTTTTTTTATCTTGACCCTCCCCGGAGCTACAAATATTTTTCCTTGAGCCTCCTTGAGTGACTGGGGGAAAATGCATGACCCTCCCTCCACCATAAATAACCATATTTTATTATATTCACACCAAAGGTAGGTAGTATTGGAGAATATATCGGCGATATAGCGGAGAGTGCCTGTATCTATTTCCTAAGTGGCTTTTTTCATTAATTTAAAACTCTCATATTTAGGAAAAGTCATGGAGGGAGGAAAAAATACAATTTTCCTCAAGTGTTGGAGGAACTAAAAATTGAAAATAACAATGCCAGATGGGTTTTGGCCTTTCTAATGTTAAACATTATCCACATAAATAACAAAACTATTATGGTGTATCAGCGGAAATAATTGTGGTTTTTCATAGACTACTTCATAGACATAGCACAGTGAATTGAGTGAAAACGTTATTTTGAAACATTTGGAGAGTTGTCTGGCGAGTTGTCTGGCCAGACAAATGTGCGTACACATGGTCTAAAGTTTGCGGGACGGCCCGCACATTCTCACGTCAAGTTCATTTTTATACATCCCGACGTGTGCGTGAAAACCAGCGTACACAACCTTTTTGTACGTGCGCAACGTTTATACACGAAGCCGGTGTCTTTCCTGTAGGGACTGTGAAGAATATGAGCCCGGACACGACGCAAACCCATGTGGGTGTTGTGGCTGTCCACCGGGAGCTTCTCCTTACTGCTGATGAGTCGGGCGTGAGGTACAATGAGGTTAAGGTAGGGGTGGAGATACCAAGTTTAGTGAGTCCCGTCACCATACAGCGGTAAAATACGTATTTTGAAAAGAAAAAACGTATTTAAAATAAATACAAAATACAACCATTTAAAGTTGTATGTCCCTCCCTTAAAGCCAAAATAAAAACATAAGTCCCTCCCCAGTGCTTAAAAAATTATTTGGCGTGCCTCCCCCGTTTTGCACCACCCCCCCACTCGCATAAATAACGAACAGTCCCTTAAATGAACATTTTGACAATCTATAACTTTAATTTCCTGTCAGAATTGCAGATTCAGTATTTAGTTGGAGCCAAATGTTCATTTGTAACCAGTTTACAATAAAGCTTCAAATTTTATGATGCAGAAGCAACTGACCCAAAAAAATATTCCCCTGTGTACTTACTTTGATGTGAGGGGAAGACTTCTGCAGTTTTAGGAGGAAGTGTGGTTACACTATCCAGTCCAGGGGAACCGGCTAGAGGAAGAAAAGACATGTTGATGAAGTCATCATTGATTTTGCTGATACAGTTTATACTCTGAGATACTGGGTAATTCAGATCTTAATTTATGTACACCTTTTGAAAATGAACCCTTAATATTATGATGTATCTTTAATCAAATTACTGAATTATTGTCCTCTTTGTTAGAGGTCAGTGTCACCTGAGCATGAGTCAAAGTGGATGGAAATGTCATCTATGGCCACATCTGATTGAGCGTTAGAGCCTCGTATTCCCTCCACAATGATCTGAAACAAGGAATATGAAAATATAATCCTTCACTGTACAGGATGACATCTTTTTTCTATGCAATGAAAGCTCACGACATTTAAGAACCATTATCTTTTAGGTTCATTATACAGTTGTCCTATATAATGTCAGCCTTACCTGGAATGGACCAGAGACTGTGATACCAGTATAAGCTGGAAGCCACTCTGGTCCCTGGTTGTTTGCCTTGGACCAGATCTTGGTGACTTTCCCCTCTTGGAGCAGGTACATATTGAGGGCCATGGCTGTGGCTGAACCGTACATGTGGTACCAGAAGTGCAGGCAGACTGGGCCACTGTAATGGCACGTTGAGCTCAACAGACGAGCCGAGTCTCCGTGGGTTACACTGTCACCCTCAATGTACATGTAGAAGCCAGCTAGAAGAAACAATCATACAGACTCAAATATTAAGCTTTTATCATTCAAAATGGATAAAACTGACGCAGCTATGGTATGACTGCGAAATTTAACTATAGTCTACTTTTTTCTGATATTGGTAGTTTTCCATTGCCATTGGAAGTGTTTTGTATGAATGTGATAGTGTGGCCTAACATTATGTCTTACCTCCAGTGGTGTGGTCTTGGTTTGGCCCAGTGGGGTTTGATGGGGTTGGGCCGGACTGTCTTATCCAATCAAAACTGTCCTGTATGAGCTGCTCCCACCCACACAAACTATTATCAAAGTTGCAGTTCAAGGGGCAAACTATGAAAAAGCATATGAAGACAATTTAGATGATGGGTATTATGAAACCACGACTTTCAAGAACATTACAGGTGAAAAATATCATAAATTATCCGCTAAAATATAAAACCTGAAAAATAATGGTTAATCATGACTGTAAATGATCATAATAATGCTATTCAAATGACTTGTATTGGAATACATTTTTACAATAAACTTAAACAATAAAACTACAATAGGCTTTGGGAGGCAAGAAAATCCAAAAGTAGCTGTTTTGGAATGAATCATTGGATTCTTTCATCGATTACACAAATCAGTAATAAAGCATTTCTTATCGGTTACATTTTGAAAGAAACCTTCCCAGCCCTGACTGTTCTTACAAGTTTGATCGGGTGTTGGAGAAGTAGGAGGAGTTGGAGTGGTTGGGGGGTCAGCTGAAATAGAAAAAAAAAATGAAACTGCTGTCATCAAAGGAGCAAAAAGAGTTAGCAACAATCAAAAGGATGAAAGGCAAGAGGGAACTATGGAAGATATTATTGGGAGAGAGAAAAGACAATCAAGAGATATGAAATGCTGCACATAGAATAGAATGCAAGGTAAGATGAATTGCCTTCAGTCAATCAGTCAATCAAGACCGATATCATTAAGCCTGCAGAACCCCTTGTACAGAAACCACTCTCTTCATCGCCAAAGCTCCATCAAACGCTCACCACAGGCGGTGCCACTCTGCCAGTGGGGCAGCTCCACCCCTGCCACCTCGCAGGCTGCCACGTAGGACTCCAGGGATTCACATAGGGTGTGCTGGTCCCCACTCGTGGCACAGTAGTCATAGACACAGCTGGTGAGGTGGGTCTGCGGGTGGACGGGGTCGTGGCAGGACCTGAAGGCCTGCCCCAATAGCTTGTTACACTCACTGTAGGCCAGATTCTCCTCATGGGCGCTACAAGGCCTGGGATCGTTTGGATGGGCAATACACCTGGAGGAGAGAGTTTATAGAGATTTAAAGGGATTTATTATCTTAGGATGAATGCAGCAGCCAAAAATGTCCAGTATGATGAATTTTCACTGCTATGCTGCCAAAACAGTGATGTGTGAAGTGATTATTTACATAAAAAAGTAGTGTAGTGTGATTCTACTCTACTTTCTCTCTCTTTTTCATTATCTTAAAGCCATTTTGATCTAAAGGCTTATGCTTAAATGCTTGAAATTTGTTTCTTAGACAAATATAAATAGGTTGATGCCTATGTATGGATGTATGTCTTTCCAAAGCCTTTCCATCAAAGGTCGGCTACTTCAAAGAATCTAAAATATAAGATAACTTTAATTTGTTTAACACTTTTTTGGTCACTGCATAATTCCATTTGTGTTATTTCATAGTTTTGATGTCTTTACTATTATTCTAAAATGTAGTAAAGACTAAAGAAAAATGTGGTGTGTCCAAACTTTTGACTAGTAGTGTACATGAGAGTATCAGTTAACAAGCATATAAAGTAAAAGGACTCACAAGGTGTTGTCCTCCACCTTCCAGCTGTTGCCAAACTCAAATGGCTCGGTGACATTTTGACCGCCCGGTGTTATGAAGTCATCGCCCTGCTGATCAGAGTAGGTGCCACACAGTCCGCACATCGCACCCCAGTAGCGCTCATCGACCTGCAGAAAGAGCCTGTTCTGCCTATCTATCATCATCCTGAGGCCAAAGGTCGTCTCCAAGATAACGTATTGCTTCTTCATGTAGACGCTTAGTGAGCCGTATGTACCGTTGGTGGAATAGGGGAGACGAACCCCGCTGTTATGCACCTAGAGAGGGGACAATACACTGTTTTGTTACTTTATTCAACCAAAGTTAGTCAGTGGGAAACTACTTTATATTGAATATCTTGCATGGAAGACAGTAGTTTTCCTAAATGTTTGTACTGGGATTTTTAGTGTAATCAGTGAGCCATTGATAGATCCAGGTGTTGATCTATTTATTGTACTGTTGAGCAGTAAATAATAAATGGTAGCGGAGTGGACTTCATAGCAGGGCAAAGTCAAGTTGTTCCGCTCTTCTAGTTTATGTGTTCCTGTAAGCCCCAGATGACAAATTCTTCCGCTGACCTGAGCTCTCTGACACAGAGTATCTCTGCACTATAACCACATTATCTGATAAGTCAGCTGATATCATTAATGTGTTACAGTGGCTAATACAGAACAGTACAGAACTGGTGCTCATAACCAGCAAAGGGGTCACTTGAATTCCACTGTAATACACATTTTCACGACTATATTACATCCACATGTTGTACAATAAATGCAGTTGAAAGGGTTTGACAGTAATACAGAGAGAATTACATGAATTATTAGGTTTTTTTTTCATGCTTACATAGACATCTCCACTCTGATACATGGTGAGGTGCAGACCGTCAACCTGAAGAGCCACAACCTCCAGCTTGGAGCGGGTGAAGTTCTGGAGGCGGGGGTGCATGTTGCGTCCGGTCACAGTGAACTGGACTGAGCTTTGTTCTCCGCATGTGGTAGCCAGCGTGTAATTGCAGCCCCCCTGGAAGTCGTAGGCTCTCCCATCAAAGGTGATATAGTGCGGGTCACCGTACACGCTGCAGGTAGCGGGTTTTAAAGGGAAACAGCCTTTCTCACCATCCTTGATCTTACAGACCTCATTGTCTGCGCAGTGCATTGTGGTGCACTGGACTTCGTTGTTACCCATGCACTGGCACTGCTCCTCACACTCTCCTTCCAAGAACATCGTTCCTTTCTGGAGGTGAAGGACATTGTGTGAATACTAAATATTAGTACACTGCAAAAAATGGCAAGCTGTCAAGTAAGTGATTTTATCTTGTTTCCAGGCCTATCAAGCTTATTTCATGATATTTTTTGTCAAATTATCTCACTGCACTGGCAGATAAACTTGCTGGTTTCAGTAAATTTCACTTGATACATGCCAAAATGACTTCTTTCAAGACATCATCAGAAAACATTGAAGAAAATCTTTTAACAAGAAACTTTCTCCAAGACAATTTCACTTTTACCAAGTAAAGGTCCTGAAAGAAGTTACATTATCCTGAAAAAAAGTCAAATTTGTTGAAACCGGTAAAATTATCTGACAGTACAGTAAGATGATTTCACTAAAAAAAATCCTAAAATGAGCTTGATAAGTCTGGATACAAGATAAACAACAACAACATCACTGAATCTGAAATTGCATAGTGAGATCACAGAAATCTCCTAACGTTAGAGTTAGGGATATTATGCCATGTGTGTTTTCTGTACATCTACTCCACCTGCCTCATAGTGTTGTCCATTTTTCCAGCAGCCACAGTCCTCTGCTGGTACACACCTGCCCCCGCTGAGTTTGAAGCTGGGGTCACACTCACATCTCTCCTCACAGCTGCCACAGGAGCCAGCTGCATCCAGGCTGGAGCACACCTCAGGGCAGCCCTCCACACATGAGTTATAATGGCTGTTTTCACCACACTCCAGGGCTGAGGGGAGCACAGGAGGAGGAGGAGGAGGAGGGGTGAGAGGAGAGAGTATGGTCATTATTGTGTTATCAGAATCATTGCAATTATTTGCCACTATTTCCCCTTTAACTTAATAAGCAGGAGGAAGAGAAATCAAAACAAGAAGTGATAAAGCAACATACGGCAGAGCGTGGAGTTCCTCCAGGCGGGTACAACGACTCCGGCCTCCTGGCAGATATCAGTGTATCCCTGTAGCGTCTCACATAGCACCGCTGGGTCACCATGAGTAGTGCACATTCCCACCACACAGCTCCTGAAGTAGCTCTCTGCCCCCAGGACTGATAGGCAGGCGGAGAAGGGCCCGGTCCCAGAGAGGAGGCCCCCGCAGTAAGGCTCACTGGCATACTCAGCCTCTTCCTGTGGGTCACACTGATGGGGTATGAGGATGGTCTCGCAGGAGGCGGGTCCCTCGGTCCGCCAGCTCTCAGCCAGGGCCACAGCGTCCGGGGCATCTGAACCGTCAGGCATGCGGTAGTCGTCGTCTCCGCGGTTGTTGAAGTTGCCACACATGCCGCAGACTTTACTGGAGTATGTGGCTGGCACGGTGACATGCACAGCACCAGCGCTGTCATATGAGACAAAGAGATCGAAGCTGGTTTCCACCACGACAGCAGCGGGGTTGCTATGGATCTTGACAGTGCCACCGTTGAGGCTCAGTGGGAGAATCCTCCAGATGCCATTAACCTAGAGAACAGCATTAATTTAGACATCCTTAGCAACTGTCAGCTGCGATATGGATTCACTGTATCTGATAGTTTACATAAAGGGCAGCAATCTCAAAACTGATAAGCAGGGAATTCTGGAACATTATGCAACTAAACTCTGCACTCTATGATAAACTCTGTTTATCAGTAGAATGAGGCTGCAGATATGGGGACTTTTCTATCCAGTAATTACAACTTAGTTCAACACCATTGCACCATTACAGAACAATGGCACAGTGCCACAAAACTGAAGCACATACTGTTGTACAGATAGCACTGCAATAATTATGAAGCTTAGAAAACAATGTAAAATGGGGATGGGGACGTGTTTTAAAGGGAAGAAACCCTGGCTTTCACCACACAAACATGTTAATCCTGTGCTTAAGGGTAGTTTGGTCTGCATTAGTAAATTGCTGTCTGCCAAAGCCATAAAAAATGATAAATATTTATATTGTCCCCAAATCTGAGATGTCATACTGATACACAGCTCAAAAGGGATTAAACTGAAAATGAACTGTTACAGTGCCAAGAATGAGTTGCCAGAGGCGTGGTTACATTTTCTGATTCACAACCAAAAGCTATGAAATGATGCTTATTTGAATGCTTAAGTTCAGACATGTGTTCTTTAAAAGTCTGTCAAAGTCGATCTCCCATTGTGATTGGAGCAGCTTCAGGCTGCTATGACAGTGGGGCATTTTAGCTTTTGGGGAGAGTTGTTCAGAGTTGTTGGCAGATGCTATGTTGACTATAGCAATGACATATGTTAATTCTTAAATTGTATGGTATCTTGATTTAAAGTCTCTCACCATAACCCGGTGGGTCTGCCTTTTCAGCAGGGACACTCGGTAGTTCTTCAGCTCCACATTGACCTGCTGGACAGCAGACACAGATGAGTTATCCTTCTGCTCACTGACCACCTCCACGCTGAACAAAGGCAGGGCCTCAGTGGGTGAGCAGGTTTTGGCCAGGACGTAGGTGCAGGGGGCCATGAAGCGGAAGAGGGCCCCATCGAAAGTGCTGCAGTGCGGGTCACTGTGGACGGTGCAGGTCGCCAGGGTCGAGTTGCCACTGGAGCTTTGTCTTTGGGACGAAGAGCAGGAGAGCTGGCCACCAGAACACAGGCAGCGAGTCGACTCATCTGTCCAGAACTCTGTGTCGGGCTCACACTGCTGTCCTGTGGGGACATGAGCAAGAAAACAATCACTCTGCAACCACAACACTGTCTGTCTGCACCAGTGTTAGGAATGACGGATGACTAACCAACACATTACTGAAATATTATTTTCCGTATGAATGTGTACTATAACACATTTTCTTAATGATCCTAATAATGTCATTTTTTTTTTTTAACTTAAATGCTACTTAAAGAGAATAGATCAGTATTCTCTTTGTTGATATTAATCAGTAGGATGAGAAAAGGTTTCACTCCTTTTGCTGAAATTGTGAAACTTATGAAACTTGACCTCTTTGGGAGCTATGGCTCATTTGACAGAGGAAAATCTACTTTGTTTGAAAATTAGTATCTTCTACATATTTTATCTTTGGAATGAAGATCTTGTGATATGTTAATCTGATAACATGTAACATGTAACTGATAACCTTCCGTATTTTTAGCAACCCATATACCTGAACTACAGGTCTACGGGTCACAACAGTTTTCTTGATAGCAATCTGACAAGTGTAATGACAGTAACATAATAGTTTGTGTATTGTGTAACTAACCCCCAGGGTGTAAAAATAAAGTAACACTGTTATCATCATGAGTGTATATACAGTATGCAATTTATATGATTTTTTTGAGTGATGGGACTAAAATTGCTCTGTTCCCTACACAATAAAAGAAGTCACATATCGTTCCTTTTTCATTTTATTTGACAGCTGAGTAAATACTCACCACACTGGCCTCTCCTTACTCCTATATGGTCAACAGCGACCTGTTCTTCTATAGACAGTCCTTGGACAGCTTCAAATACAACCTGGTATAAAAAGGTACATATATTTTAAGATACACTACATTATACTGTGATTCACCTACACAACTCAATTACAGGTTTGTAGTATATACTGTACAACCCCATATGTGGTACTTTACCTGGGTCCCTGTTTCAGTGATGGATAGGGGGACAAACACTTGTATCCAAGAACCTCTGTCCAGGGCAGGTGAGGTCCAGATTTCTACCAGTCCAGTGCTGCTTTTCAGCAGAACTTTAAGGTCTGAAGCGACTGGAGCCAGGTACCAGAACTCCAGACAGGCTTCACCTTCCAGCCTCAGGACGCTGCTCTCTAAAGAACTCACTGAGACATCATTTGGAGAGAGGTAGTGTTCATGTAGGAGGTAAAAAAGCAGATCAAATAGTGTAATAGACTAGATTATGCACATTGTTTTTTGTGCTGCCGGTCTGCCACTTTGTTTCTAAAGTACAAATATTCACTGAACTAAGCACTTCATTCTTTTTGAACCACACAATATGAACGATAACAGATTATTTTAAATGTGCAATTTTGGAATGAGCTTTTATATTGCAGTATCATTTTCATCACATCAAAAATGGCAAAACATTCCCACCTCTTTGTTATTGGAATAACAGCAGAAGTACATCTGTTGTGGCGCATTATAATTAGATGTAAAATAGCTGGAGTGTTTTTGAGCTAAATGTGAGCCTCAAGTGTAGGCCCTCTACTATGATTGCCCTTGGGAGAACACCAGGCTATAAAAGATTATTATCCTGCTTCAGATCAATTAGTGATATGCAGTAAGAGACGGACACAGAAACAGCCCGCCTATAGATTAGAATAGAACTGTGGACCAACGTTTGACACTGAAATCCCCTCAAAAAAGACTGGGACAAAAGTAAAGGCTACTACAATCAAGTTATATCTCTCTCTCTATATATATATATACAGAGGCAGCCATCACTTCACTGTTGTAAATTGTGTCTACTGTACCTGTTCCTCTCTGGGCCCTTGTCCAGTCACACAACAGATTGGTGTCACTGTTGAGGACACACTGTGTAACATATTCTATGGATGAAAAGGAAAATATAAATTTAAAATACACATTTATTTCTGTCTGTCTGCCTATCTATCTATCTATCTATCTATCTATCTATCTATCTATCTATCTATCTATCTATCTATCTATCTATCTATCTATCTATCTATCTATCTATCTATCTATCTATCTATCTATCTATCTATCTATCTATCTATCTATCCACATACTCATACATTCATTTTGATGGGCACAAGATAAATCTACCGCCTAATGGGAAGTGCATTGTTAATCAAAGAAACGTCTCGTGTGGTAAAGCTTTTGTTCGCTGTTTTTGTCCAAGCTTACTGTTGCAAGAAATTGGTAGTGTGGATGACACCAAAAGTACTGATGAGACCCAGGCAACAGCACATTATAAATTAGTCTGATAAACAACCTGCTTCTTTCACTGACAAATTATTATTCTCACATAAAAGTTATTGTGTATTTTTGAGAAAGGCATGATGACAAACAGGTCTTTGTACTTTGTATCCTCTGTACCTGAGTTTGTCCTCCAGTTTGGAAGAGTAACTGATGAGTTGTCATTTTCAGCCCTGAGAGAGGAAAACAACAGGGATCAGAGATGTGATTCGAGCTCTGAACCATTAATCATTTTCCTATAAAACAAAACAATTTATGCTCAACTTACATGTGTGTTAAAACTAAGATTCCACACACATTGACTTCCAGCTATGAAATAAATTAAACTAAACACAATTATCAGTATAAAATGATTTCAAATTACTTATCAGCTGAAAGTCGAAGCAATAACTGAGACCCACCTGCACTGAATCCCTGTCTGAGTTAGAAAGAGTAGAACCGCTGTGACCAGCAGATCTGTGTGGATGCCTCCCACCATGGCTGATCCCTTAACGGCAGCCTCTCAGGTACTCTCCCCTTGTTAATACTCTCCCTTTGACGACCTGAAGAAAGAATGATGAGGAGTGGCTATTGGGGAGTGTCTCTACGGAAGCACGGCGTATGTAGCCCCTTTACTGTTGGCAGGATGGTGCTGCTGGCTTCCTCTCTCCTTCTCCGTACAGAGCGGAAGGGTTTGGGTGTTTATAGGTCCCACACCTGACCAGGTAACCTTAGCAGTGGGCGGTTAAAAGAGGATTGGAGGACGGGGAGACAAGAAGGGGGCTGGACTGGGTCTGTGGCGTCAAATATTATAGAGGTGACGACACCTGCTAACATAGATACAGTAAATGGAGTTGACTGATAGGAAAGGTCAGGGTTTAGTACAGGTATTGCTGGGCCATAAAAAGCACTGAGGGGAGGGTAGGGCATAACAACACAGCTGAATGGATGAATGAATGAATGAGTGAATCTGATCCTTCTATTGAAGAATTTTTCACTATCATGTAAAAGTCAAACATTAATGTTGGTGGGTGCCAATAAAATAATAATAATAATAATAATTAAAAAAAAAAAAAAAAAAAAAAAAAAAATGGAAATGCCTATTGGTGTCTTTGGTTTGACATTGGTGTGTTAAGGTGGCTGTGAAAATGACCTATGAGTAAATTGATTGGTCGAAAAAAACTTTTCTCATGGTTAATCAGTTTCTAACCTCAGGCAAAACAAATTCTGCACAATTCCATGACATCATTGTAAAGGCAATACAGAGTCAGATTTAGCAGTGTCTGCCCATGTGTCTTTGCAAATGTTTTTATCTCAGAGGACAAAACATTTACAGACAGATTTTAAGAGGTATTGTAAAAATGTGAGGTGAAGTGTCATCATAGGTTCAATGGCTAGCCTGGCAAATAAAAAGTCTGTGATCATCCGCTATCCACACACCGTCCAAGAAAAGCACAGGGAGCATAAACCTGCAGAAAGACAGATTCAACCAGAATAGGGTAGTATATAGCTGCTCATCCCCTCAGCCAAAACGAGCAGGTTATCATCTGTTGATTTATGGCATCTTATCTGTTGAAAAAAGGCAGCACAATTCTCATAACTGGCAACTGCTGAAATTACAATCTGCCCTCACAAACTGTTGGTGGTGTCAGTTGCTGTAGTTCTCAGTCTTGAAACCATGAATTGTGTTATATAACACAAACTACTGATCAAACCAATTCAAATGCACACTCTTGAATTAAAAGAGGGATAGTTCTGCCTTAACGGACTTCAATACAGTAGAATTATCACGCCATAACACAACATTCATGGCATTCTAGTAGTTCATTTTTTTTAACGTTAATGTTATACAGAAATCCCTGTTCATCACTATAGAACAGGCATCACATTACTGAAGTAATCTTTTCTATACAATAGTATTAGCCTGCTCTGTTCAGGCCATTAAAGCTGATTGTTGTTGATACTCATGAATTTTACATGTAGGAAAAGGGCAACACAACTAGGTATAAAAAGCCCTACACTCCATAACACCCAGCAAAGATAAGCCCAAGGGATGGGCTGTTAAATGTGTCACCTTGTGCAATCTGTATGTCTGCCTGAGAGGTACACAAGGAGGCATGTGTACATTGTGACCTGATAATATTCTTGTTAAAACAGGCTTCAAGTATGTGTCTGCTAGAGCATATTTACAGTGTGTCAGCTAGATCGCAGCCCACACTTTAAGTATGGGCAGAGAAGAGTGATAAGAAAGAGACATCATGTGGGAGGTAGCTTTGATCCACCTGCTGTGACATTCCTGAAGCCCTGTCCTATGTGTCAATAGAGAGAGGGCCCAAAACAAATATTAGAGCTCTTTAAAACTGTCCATCACGAAGCATGTCTTTGTTAAGAATCTGTAAAGTACCAAATATATATGCAGGGTATGGAGACTGTATAATGTCTTCTTTATTCAGACAAGATTTGTTCTCTCTTGGTAAAAAAAAAAAAAGGCAAATGCAATTATTGTTTTATCTACACAGATAATCTAGATTTATCTACAAACCAACCTGATTTCATAACAGATTGGCAAAGTTTTATCTATGTGTGTCTCAGGTGTGTGATTCATGCCACCGGATGTGAGTTACTTATAAACTGACCTGTGGACGTCTGTGGGGAGAGGGGACAGATTGTAATTTGACAAGCTTCAACATAAAATAAAGCAGAAGTATGGATCACCAATGTCTGAAATATTCCAGTCAAAAATCTATCTTCAAACTGAAAATTGACAACACATATGGCTAAATAACTATGGTTATGTTTGGTTATGTTTTGTGTGACTTTATGTAGTTAATCTTTTGTCAAACTCATTTAGTTACTTATTGGCTTTTACTATGCACTTACATGTTACAGCATCACAAACAATACAAACTCTCAATCACCAAAACAGACAAATGATTCATAATGTAACTACTATGTTGGGCTTTGCTTTTAGACAGTAACCCCCCTGATGCTGTCTTGAAGGCAGTTATCTGTCTATTGATAAGGCCTAGGGTCAAGTCTGGTCCAAGTCTCTTTATCAAGGCGTATACTCTAAATATCTGTGTTGTTTATGATACACCATGATTTAAACTCTGAGTTAATCATCACAATGATTCTAATGAATAGAATCACTACCCACCATGAGGGACAAAACATAATACCAGGAGCAACATTAACTATATAACATAACATTAATGAGGTTAAAATTGCAATATGACAACATTAATCTGAAAATGCTACTCAATTACATATATATAAATCCATAAACCACGGGATTTCCTCATACCCTTGGAAGTCTCTTGCCAACTAATAGAAGGACCATTAATAATCAACCTTGACCACACCCCACTTCATGCATGGGAACAGGAGAAAGGGCAAAGACAGGGCAAGCCCACAAGCACAAAGCAATACAGGCCTTTAATAAGCTGATTGTGGACTACAGATCCCCTGATCCATGACTAACAGTTAATAAGCCTATGTGGCATTTGTATCTCCCCTTTTCTAACTCCACTGTGTCGTAAGCAAAAGCATAACACCTTACCAAGCAAAGGAATGTCGGTTTGGAAATACAAGCGAATGCCATGTGACATTGGTGGAGTATTTTTAGAACTCAAGGAGACGGCATGTCCTGCTCTTTCACAGGAGCACACTGTGCAGGGAATGTACATACTGATGTTCCATTACAGTAAATAATGCCCAATGCACTTGGCCAGAGGTGTGTTCAAGTCAACTTTGCTCGAGTCCCAAGTCCGTCTCAAGTCTTCAGGCGCAAGTCAAGATTAATCAAGTCCAAGTCAAGTGCATGTCATGAATGTCAAGTCAAGTCTAAATGTAGAACACCAAGTCAAATCAGAACAAATCAAGAGTTCAGTAGACAGAATCATGATGCAATCAAGCAGTATGCAATCCAGAATTTTGTCTTATTATTGTAATTTTTGCTCTTGTTGTTTTATTTTATTTTAATTTCTTTGTTGTTTTTGTTTTGGTTTCTCTCCTCCCATATACCCAACTCCATTCAATTTTGTGTAATTGAGCGTATTTATTTTTATCTAACAGTTCTATTGAAACTCAATGTATATGTCACCATATTGTTATGCTCGTAGTTACGTTAATTTGAATTTTTTATACATATAGTTTGGGTTATGGGTGGGAAACCAGATGTGAGGGGAGGGAAGGAAAAAAAAAATGAGAGACGAAACATCTGTAACTACATCTGTCCATTGTCATGTTGGTCCCTAATAAAAATAATTATAAAAAAAAAAGAGTTCAGTATCAGTTTAATATCTTAAACAAAACAAAATATCTAGGAATTTGGTAGTAATGCAATATCGTTTTAATAGTATGGAAACTTGGTAAGTGCATTATGAGTTTGCTTTCTATAATCAGTTTCAACTTCAATAGAAAACATAATTTCAAGGTCCCATATTCTACACTTTCCAGTGTTTTATTTTATGTCTTGAGGTCCATTAAAAGCTGTTTGTGTCTCAATCCATTTTTACACGTTCATTTTCCAGCATTTCTCGGAGCCTTACCGAGAACAGGCTGTTTCTGTCGCTGTGCCTTTAAGGTTCATTAATATTAACGACCCCTCTGTTCTGATTGGCTAACCGTTTCAAGAGTGAAACGTGAGACAGGACATGGCAGCTACAGACAGCACAGGTAGGGAAAACTCTGTAATAAACAATGACAACTGCTCAACTGCTTTGAAAAAAACACTTTGTTAGTCTATTATTTCTTACAAAAATGATAATGAGCGAACCTTTGTGACGCCACAAAGTTACGGAAGTCCAAACGGCTCGTTTAGAGGCTCGCTTTTCTAATATGGATTTTGTGGATTTAGTTGGCCACCGTGCCTTTTGATACTTTCACAATGTTTAGATAGACCATCCAACTCCTTTACAATCAAAGAGGCAAGGGGAATCCTGTTTTACACGATGGGACCTTTAAATTCAGCTGTCACAAACACAAGATCTTTTGTCAAGAAACCTTTTCAAGTCATCAAAGTCAAAGTCATGTCTCAAATCAGCAGAACCAAAGCCAAGTCAAGTCCAATATTCTCTTCATGCAAGTCTCAAGCAGTTAAAACTGTGACTTGAGTCTGACTCGAGTCCCCACCTCTGCTCTTGGCTATGTTCAAATACAATACTACAGAAACTGAACAATCAGGTCTCAAATTCAGGATTTTGGTGAGTAGATACTTCCCGTAAATATTGCAGTCTGTGATATCTGACTGGTGATTTCCCACCTGCGTCCCACCTGAGATTCTTTTAAAGGTTATTATTTTGAGTGTGGCTGCCTCACTAGACGGTGCTGTGAAAGCCAACACGAAAACCAGGGCAGAGAGAACGAAAGAAGAAAAAAAGAGAGGGAGACATAGGAGAGAGCGCCAGAGCGAGAGAGGAGACATGTAACCCAGTCCATGAGCCGGAGCCACAGCCATGACCCTGTGAAAAACATGACGTGGACATGCACTCCAGTCCACTGAGCCGCGGCGCCCAACCATCTTTATAAATGTGTTCGTCCCCTAATCTTCCCCTGCCCTCTACGGACACATATCCAAGTTCATTTGTCGAAACACTTCTTTGACCCTTTGTCAGAGTTCAGCTTATACCAGGCGCGCACCCCAAAGGTCACCTCTGCCAGAAAGAAAAATCAATCCACAGTGCAGCCTTTAATCTAGGAATAGGTCAATCTGTGGCATATGAATATCCTCTCCCGTTCTCACCTGTTTTTTCCTCTGTCTTCGCCGTCTGCGGTCCCCGGAGACGTCCTCAAGCTCAAGCAGCAGGTCAAGGTCATGGTTGATGGATAACACTGGGCAAGATAGGGCAGACATTGAGCTCTCCCTCATGTCTGAGATTTAGCACTTATATTTCTATTGAGTTCTGTTTCGTATAGCCGCTCCGTTCCCTCAGATGTGGGAATTAAATGAGGACAACTGGGATCACACTGCTGCTTCTCCTTGCTGTCTGAGGGGGATGTCCAATGCTTCAACGTGGGGTCGAGGTCGTCAGAGATGGAGACCGGTGGGAGAGCAGGCCAGACAATGAGCTCGCCTTCATGTCTCGGGTTTTAACAAAAATCTTTGTTCCTTTTCTTTTGATGCCCTATTTCTTCAGTGGAAGGAATATAAATAGCACTTTTTGAAGTTTTCAAGTGTGTGGAGACTTTTTGGCATTTCTAAAATCTCAAGGCGATCTTTTCTGCTTCTTGGAAGTCTGTGGAACATCATGTATGGCCTTCAAAAGACTGCAGAGGATTGAGAGTGTTTGGGAACCTCAGTAATGTTTAGAGTAGTTAATTGCATCAGTAAATTAATGTTGAGACATACATAACTGCTAAAGTGGGTCTATAACGTTGCATTTTAAATGCCCCGACTATTTACATTTTTACAGGCGCTGCCATTTATAATCTGTCTGCTGGAAAATGACCTATTTTCAATGAGGTTTTCAGAATGAAGAGTTACCACTGAAGGGTGAAAGCAGTGAAAGACCTTCTGTGGAATGTAAAGTAGGTAAGGTATAAGTTAAAGCAATCTATTCGTTCATCTGAAGTAAACAAAAAAAAAAAAAAAGTCTATCAAAACAAATGGGGTTTCAATATCTGTTTAATATTCATTGAATCATTTGACCTGCCAGAGCATTTCTTAATTTCACAGGGCCAAGTCAAACTTGTTAACATTTCACCCTCAAGTCTCAAAAGAGAACAAGTGTTTATAAAGCAATAAAGCACTAAATAACATCAATTTATTGTTCATTGCTCATTCCAATTATTCTTAGAAAATACACACCCAATTTAACAATTGTTTTTGGTTATGTTTTTAGTTAAACACCTCTTCTACATTTCCTCCTCCTCCTCCTCCTCCTCCTCCTTGTTTAGAGAAGGTCACAACCTGTCCTTCCCTTCCTTTCTTGTTCCTTCCTTCCGTCACGCTCCATTGAAAAGTTTCCATGTAATCTTGTAGGTGTTTCTGGCCTGTGGCGCTTCATTTCACAAACAGAGCCTGACTTCTCCTTCCTCCCCTTGGTTGCTAAACAGGTTGTTTAATGAATACAGGTGCAGTGGTTCTGCTCTGCCTATCAGGGAGACATGATCAATACTGTAGGCAAGCTGCGTTTAATTGTCTTTTGTTAACGTAGACCCTGTGTTAGGAGGAGAGAAGAAGAGACCCCCTCCCCCCCCCCCCCACACACACACACACACCCCACCCAGGGCTTTTGATCCCTCTGCTCTTCATCATGTTTTATGCTACATGCAGCTTGTTTCATCACCCCACCAGCCATGAATGCAAAATGCGACTCAACACACAATCCCTTTTTTTTTTTAGAGCATTGAAGTTCAGGAGGAGCTTCACTCATGACGAGAAACTGAATAGTGTTTGTGGCAACAATGCAAGGTTGTAATCAATTGCACGGATATGGATCGACGTGGATGAATGTGTTGTTGTTCGTTGTGTGTTTGCGTGTGTGTGAGAGAGAGAAATTCAGTGGAACATTTGTATCAAGAAGGCAACCTCCCGATTTGCTGTCATTACTTGCCGTGCAGTGATGAGTATGCTTATATGTCAAGATTGCAATTTCCATATGTATTGAGGTCTGTACTATGGGATGGCAGCCATTATGCACCTGATCTAAGATCTTGACTTGAAGGCACTGAAGGTTTTCCTCCTGCTTCATCTGCATAGCAATATTGTAGTTGCTATGCACATTCTTTAATTCTCTACAGGTCACATTCCAGAGACTTACTATCCATTGGAATGGAGCGAAGCATACAGCATCATTTAATGATTTCACCAGTGGGTGGCACTCTGTCTCTTTCTGAAAACTACCAGTGTGCCGGAGCCATGACAAAGCTTCTGGACATTTGTTATCAACCTGGCCACATGAAAACTACGCCTTGAATTTTCTGTCAGTGCTGGAAATGCATAGTATTAAATTGAATGGGATATTCATTCTAAATTTAAGACAAGATGCTGCAGCAGGTATTTGGGAAACAATGAAAGAGCAATGTAACTACATTTGAACATGAATCGGCTGAAACATTTAGTCTGAAGGAGGCTCAGCAAGGTCTTTCACGCCCATGAAACTGACCCAGAAACAGATGAAAAGAATATGAATTTAATTACGATAACAATTGATCTCGCTATCTAGTCTGTTAAAGCAAGATAATTCTCATTTGTGAAGTCTGATAAGGAATTGGTTTTTTCTGGGTTCAGTGATTCTCTCCCTGATAAACCCTGCTCCCCACTACAATACTCAGGCAGACACTGGCCCAGTGTCCTATCTCCCCTCAATTAACTTCAAACTGCTCTCCATTACACGCTACAATGAGACACGCCATTTCATTACCTCACCCAGGCCCATCAGTGCTACTAATTGTTTTTCTTTTCATTTTCAACATCCCTCCATCTCCCAGGGAGTGACTGTGAAGATATCCCATGTTCAGAGGGAAATGAAAGGAGGCAGGAGGTCAGGGAAGGAAAAAGAGGAAGATAAGATAAGGAAAGAGAGAGAGAGAGAGAGAGAGAAATCCTAGTTGTCCTCTGTCTTGTGCTTGCGGTTTATTGCTCCAGTGGTGAACAGAGTTGGGGTGTTAGTGTGTATAACCTTCAAAGGCCAGGGACCTGAAGCACTCACCGACACTTAATTCACAATCAGCAAAAGGTCAACACAGACAGACAGACACAGACACACACACACAAGCACACACACAAGGCAGGAGAGAAGCTGTAGTTTACCGAGTTAACTGGCCAGTGTCAGTGTTGACCCACTTGCTGTCCTCCAAACACAACAAATCATCAGCAGCACTTGGAAAGCAGTTAAAGTAGATCCATTGTTTGGAGTAATGCTCCTTTATCATCAAGCACTTCAAACAATATAAGATGTACTTATTTTAGATAAGAATAGATTTCCTTTGATATACCCTGGTGGAAACTGCAGACACATGTACATAGATGGAGGATCAGTCTGAACAGAAGATTAAAGAAGATGTGAAAAATCTAAGCAACTGATGGATGTGAGTCTATTCACTAGATTAACAGCCTACAAATTGCAAGACCCTGGTAGAAGAAGATTGACACATTTTAACTAGACCGCATGATCATCATTAATAAAGAACCTTACTATTAATTATTTGTTTTTGTATCAGAAGGGGTCCTTTTCTGCACCCATATGTACTGTGATGACTTCACAATGCTGCAGTACTGTAGGATAGTCATGTAAGATGGATGACATCACCCCCCCCCCCCCCCCCCCCAAGTCTTAAATCACACCACACAGAGAGAAGAGAAAGAGAAAAAAAGCAGGGAGGCCAAGAGCCGGGAGGACTCAGCACTACTTAACCACTCTGGGGGGAAAAAAGCTTACTAATTATTCATTCACAAAGTTCTGCTTAAGGGGTGCGGGTGTGGTGATGTCATGCACACTGGGCTTCCTGGATGTGTAAGAACCGAATGAATCACTCCGCTTAAAGTAACCTCACATCACATTTAAATGGCATTCAAAAAAGTAAGAATTGGACAAAAAAACTTAAATCATCCCGCTGGTAATGAGAGTGTGGAGAATATCTGAGGTTAGACTTTGTGTTGTTCTGCTGTAGCACACTGTCATTTTTTTTCTTTATGTGTGTCCATATTGTGTAGGCCTATGAAAGGCCCTTGCTAACTTTCCCTGCACTTTAATTGGATGATCACAAGACTGTCTGCAAAATGTACAGTTTACAGTGTTGTTTACTTTCTTATTCAGTGTCTCTCTGTGGGTTTTGAATATGCGATGGCATGTTGATTAAATGTTGATTGCAAATAGACACTGAATGAGTGACTTTCAAAAGAAGACGATGCCACTGGTCAAATCCCACAACTCTCATGTTTCTCAAGGTTTTGTTTCATAACCTCAGCAGTCCTCTAACACTGTTCCCCCTGTTCCATCTCATATATGAGCTGAATTGAATCGAATGCATCCAATTGAATGTGCACGAATGACTGAGATGTGAGGCAGGGTCCCCAGTCTAAAACTGAAATCGTTTCGGTCCTGCTATCCACGATTTGATTCGCTCGCCCAACCAGCCGAGACCAGTTTGTGATGAGGTGCTGGTCTCCAACAGGGCTATAGAAATCACATCCACGCTTTTTCACCTTAGCTGAGGCATACAGCCACCACCCTGAGAGAGAGAGAGAGAGAGAGACGGAGAGACAAACAGACAGAGAGAGAGAGAGATAAAGAGAGAGAGAGAGAGAGAGATAAAGAGAGAGAAGTCTTATAGCTGCAAGCTACTGGGCAAAAAGGTTGCATGCCCAAAATCCAGAGGGCAGTGGAGCATAGAAGAACAATCAAAGCTTTCAAAGACACACACACACACACACACACACACATACACATGCATGCACACACACACATTTTCTTTGTACAATTTCTTAGTTGATCTCCCTTTCTCGGTTTTGCCAGTTTTTCCCACTCCAGAACATGTCGCTGTCACCATGGTCATCCAGTAGGAGTTGGAGGAACAGGGCCTACATTGGGAATCCAGAGACTAAATGAAAAACAAGGAAGAAATGAAACCTTTGGTATTCTAATTACTAAGTGATCTGCATATATTCAAACAACAACAGAGACTTAGCCCAAGGAAGACCCTCTGTACGCTTTGACAGGAAGAATGAAAGCATTTCCCCCCTTCTTTTCTGTGAAGGCACGAGGCACACAGGCACCTCGACAAACCCTCATTATACTTTGAAGATCCCTCTTCGCCTGCAGCGCCCAACCTATGCACCTTTTTGCTCAACCTCAGCTGAAACAGATAACAGTGAGCAGCAGCAACCAGGTAGAAAGCCACATTTGAATGTCAACCGTCAAATATCAGAGGAAAAGCTACAAATGGCACAGCAACTTTGTCGTAAAGACACGCATTATCTCAACATGGAGCAACTCTGATAAGGTGAATAAAAGCCATGGGAATTTTAATCATGATATCGGGGATTAGACTTGGGAACTGAATGGCATTAATTTGAAGTTGCCTAACGCAGCCTTGAATGCAAAATGAAAGCAATTCATAAGAGATGCATAAAGAATAGGCATGGTAGGGGGTATGTTTTAATAATCGATGCACTGCTTTATTTATGCAAATACTAGCTAATTTGTAATTATCTGAGTGGGTGCATGTTTGGAATCTTTTTTAATCATCCCCTCAGCGTATAACTAAGAGCACCCATGTATAGCTATGGATGGTAATGAGGTAACCAGAGAGTACAGCAACTCAGTGGAGGCTGAGATGCTACAACATGATAACAAAGAGACATGATAACATACAGTATTCCAGACATTTCAGGTGTCCTACAGTACATCGTTATCGGACTGAATCACCACTGCTTCAGATCCAGACCTGCCAGCATAAAACAGAATAGGGAATGTGGATGAAAACTCAGTGTGTGTCTGAATAAAGCAATCCTCATCTTTTGCTCCACTGTCATAGGAACACCATTCAGTGTTGTTTGTTACAATGGTTTGCTCTATGCTTGCATCAGGTTAAAGAACATGACTGGGCTAAGAAGGACTGCTCCTTCCTCGAAGGTCTGATTGCCTCTCTTGGAGGTATGTGTGTGTGTACACGTGTGCGCGTGTATGTGTGTGTGTGTGTGTGTTTGTGGAATCGCTGTTGAAGTATCAGCCATTAGTCTGGTATAGTCTCTGGTTTTGATTTTTGGCAGCTTTGGACATGCCCATAAGCTGGCTGTTAGAGGCTGGAGGATTGCAGGTCTGCCAGGAGCAAGAGAGCAGCTGGCAAGACACTGCTTCATCTCTGCTGTCACTGGTAGCCTGGCTGTGTGGCGGAGGAGGTGCCACCCATACTTTTAAGTGTCCATAACTGTAGATCTGCAGAACTTGAAATATTGGAGAACTTGGTTTTGTGAAAAAGTAGGAACCATAGACTGTAAAAAAAAGATGGACGTAGTGAGTGTGACGTCACTCATAGGTTTCTGAAGGGCTGTTTTGAAGCCTAAAGATTGGGTTTGCGATCGCCACCATTTTGACAAAAGCGAGGCAGAGCCACAGCGTCGCCTATTATTGGCCCGTAATCAGCGACCTGTCAATCACTGGATAGGCGACCTGTCAATCACTAGGAAAACAACCCTGTTTTATATCCGTTATATCCCGTTAATGACACAATTATTTTGAAAATCGCCATAAGGACACGCATTAGAAGAAGTGAAATTAGCTACTGAGACCATAACCTCTTAATAAAAATGTATTGACTTTATATTTTGAGTGAGAAGTTGGGTTGTGGTCCCACTGACTTGCACGGAGTTGGGCTGGGTTTAGAGTCTTTTTGGCGCCGGCCTCTAGTGGAGATTAGAAGAATTGCCTCTGCAGAATCTTCCTTATTGGCTTCAAAATGTATCCGTGGTTTTGGCCGATTGGTGGGAACCATAAAGTATTTTAAATGTGTGGGTGGCTGGGCGGGTGTGGGTGTGTTTATAATTGGCTATGCATGTGCCATTTATGAGTTTATACTGCTGGCAAAAGTTATCTGACCCCCAGTTTTCTGACGCAACTAATGTATTGATGCCAGAGGAAAATGAGTTCGCAGTTTTCTCCAGAGGACTCGAACACTGTCAGAAGACCAGGGGTCCACGCTCACCTAGTCGATAAACAATCTGAGCACCACAAAGGAACAATAGCCACCATTCTCTTGCCCACCCAGCAAACACGTCCCTTTAAAATGTCAAATGAAAAAGCTGTTGCAAGGGTGCAGTGTTCTATTGATTCAAAATGGGCTCATCATTTGACCACTATGACCAATTTATGGAGCCCTCCATTTTAGATACAAAGAGGTGGAGCAAAACTATTTGGCTGTTATAGGGCTATTTAAGAAAAGGCAGAATAACACATGAAATCTTTAAAATCGCCCCTGAAGTGTATGAAAAGCAGTAAAGGAAAATGAAAAACAACTCTTTGAGTTGCAGATTTTGTAGAAACTCTGGAACGGGCTTTGGAAGCTGAGAGCTGCTCAAAAGAACATCATTTTCCATAATCTCCATCAACAATCAACGTGAGAGCTCAAAATGAACAGGATAAAGAAGTGATATACAAAAAGATTGATAATAGGAGAGAGAAAGAGGGACAGAGAGGCTACATCCACACTAATACGTTTTCGTTTTAAAATGCATAACCTTTGCTACGTTTACGCCTAGCGTCCACACTACTCTGGCGTTTTCGAACCCCTAAAACGGAGACTTTTGAAAATGCTGCTGACCCCGTTTTAGTTCGAAATCTCCGGGATTGCGTTTTAGTCTGGACAGGCGGAAACGGAGACTTTTGAAAACGATGACAGACACCCACGTTCGCTTCCTGATTGGGTCTTATCAGTCATGACGTGTCCTTCCCTGACTCCCAATCTATGTTTTCCGCCGCCTTGACCACCTCGTGTGTTACTTTCAGTAAAAGTTCCACCTCGTCGTCGGTCCAAGCAAAGAAATCTCTGGTCTTACTTTTCGCCATTGCTGTTCTTCCTCTGTAGTATTTTCTGCAACTGAGCAACCAACCGCAGAATAGACAATCTGCTTCCTGTTTACACCGGCACGCGCATGCCCAGTGTACGTGAATGGTCATGTGAGTATGGACGGAGATTATTTCTGAAACGCTCGTGTGGACGGAGATCGTTTTCGTTTTAAAACGTCGTTTTATTAGTGTGGATGTAGACAGAGAGAGACAGAGAGAGAGAGAGAGAGACAGAGAGAGAGAGAGAGAGACAGAGAGAGAGAGAGAGAGAGAAAGAGAGAGAGAGACGGAGAAGAGGAGGGGGAGGAGGAGGAGGGGGAAGGAAAGGGGGGGGGGGGGGGGATACTGCAGTGTTTCATATGAACCCGTTTCCTTTGAAGACTATATGAGTATGAATTCAATCAGGTTTAATCTGTCTCCTTCTGTGGTGCTGGGCCCAGGGGAACCCTCCTGACCGATCCGGCCAGGCCTTTTTTCTTTTTTTCCCAGCCCCTCCACCCACCATCCCTCCCTTCATCTCTCAGTCTCTTCCTATACTCCCCATCCTTTTACCCTCAGCAGCCCACCAGCAACTATCCTCTCTTCTTAGCCCCCAGGCTTTTGGACTCTTTTCATATGATTTGTGAGCATGGGTACATTGATGTGTGATATGTGCACATGTATGAGTAATGTATCTGTGTGAGTGTGTGTGTGTGTGTGTGTGTGTGTGTGTGTGTGTGTGAGTGTGTGTGTGTGCGCATGTGTGTGTACATGCGTGACTCATTTCAGAGGCACAACAAGACCTCTATAAAGGTTAAAGGTCTTTTTGGTAAGTATCTTGGTGTTGGATCAGTAAGGATCATGGAAGAATTGACCATGTCTCAGTTGTCTGAAGAGTCAGTGCTTCGTTACTTTTCTGAGGTCACATTATCTCTTTCATGTCACATGGGAGTTATAGATACACAGGAATGAGTCACAGTAAGTTGGCACGTAAAAGACTGTAGAAACTAGGGGTGTGTGGAGATACTATTTGTATTTGTATGTGTATTTGTTCAACCAACCAAATTATTTGCAGTTGTATTTGAATGAAACCAGAAGTGGGCAGGGCTTAAACTGGAAGTGAGTGTGGTTTAGACTGAACAATCACCCAAATTCTTACACCCATTATCTTATACTACTAATACTCAGGTCAAATGCATTATTAATGCTTTGCCCAATATGGCATTTGGATTCAGGAACATATGTAGCTGAAACCATGTAATTTCTGCCCAATAGTTCATAGTGGGATGCAGAGATCAGACTATTATTAAAGGGCTGTCTATATCGACTCAAAGCCTATCTCAGTGTTGCCATTACTTCGTCCCCTACCTCATCATGAGGGAGGGGGTTTGATCGTCTCAGTAACCCTGGGAGCAGTTTTGTTGGGAGCCTTGTAATCCTGGTGGGGACACCCAAGGCAAACTGGCGAGGGGTTGGAAAAATAGTGTTTCATGAAGACCCCTATGAGTGTTTCTGAAAGAACTGAGACAACCTTGCCCAGAACAGGGAGCTGGGGCTTACTCCTGGAGCTAGGCCTGGGAACAACATGATCTCACACAAATACGTGAAATGAACACGATCTCTAAAACGGCGATTTACGTGCTGTGGAAACGTATTGGTTAAGGTTAGAGAAATGGTTTGGTCATGGTTAAATAAGAAAAACGTTCGTTAAAAATTAAAATGTGACTTACTGTTGAAATGTACTTTGAAAATGCTGGGAATCGAACCTGGTCACCGACGTTGAAGGCAAACGTATACGCCCATCCACCACCCCGACCACAACACCCTTACTAGCTACCGTGCTACTTCAATGTCAAACTAGTTCCTGTTTATAGTCGTGTCTCCTTCACGTAACCGTTTCGTGCTGGGAAAACAAATTTAACACTTTATGTTCCACCAACACGTAATTTGCTGTTGTACATGTCGTGTTCATTTCACGTTTTTCTGTGAGATCAGTCTGCCTGGGGATGGTGCTCACAGCCACAGCCTGAAAAATGCAAGGTGAGTCCGCTGCCTTGTAGGCTCTACACCCTCAAGGCGAAGGGTATGGGTCAGATGTAATGCCTGTCAGGCAAGGGGCAGACTTTGTCCCAGTGGAAAAAAGGATTGCCTGAATGCAACTACGAGCTGTAGAAAGGAAATCTCTGACTGTTGTTCATGCATGCACGTAACAGCAGTTTGGCGTACCAAGCCTTCTTAGAGACAGTAGAGGAGGTGGCGGAAAAGGCTCCACCTACTAAATCCAAAGTCCTCATGGGTGACTTGTTATTGGACTTATGGGCTAGTCATACATTGTCTGTAACAAACAAGGAGGTTCATAAATGCACATTTTACCAGAGCACCCTGGCACTAACTTCAATGATTGACTTTGCAAATGTTTTATCAGACCTGAGGCCATATGCTCTGGACAATTGGGTGAAGAGAGGGGCTGAGCTGTCAACTGATCACCATCTGGTGGTGAGCTGGATCAGATGGCAAGGGAGGCTGCTGGACAGACCTGGTAAACCCAAACATGTAGTGAGGATGTGCTTGGGAACAAGCTCCTCCTGTATCAAGGAGTTTGGGGACATGGAATTGGAGTGGACCATTTTTAAAATCTCTGTTATGGAAACAGCAGATAGGAGCTGTGGCCAAAGGTGGTCAGAGCCTGTAATGGAAGCAACCCAAGAACATTCTGAAGAAGGAGGCCCTCCGGGCCTGGTTGGCATGGAGGATTCCTGATTCAGCAGAGAGGTACCGGCTGGCCATAAAAGCTTCAGCTGCTGTAGCTGAAGTGAAAGCCCAGGTGTGGGAGGAGTTCAGAGAGATTATGGACAATGACTTTGGTGGCCTCAAAGGGACTCTAGCAAATCATTCAGGAGGGGGAGACAGGATATCACTCAGGCTGTTGTAAAAAAATGTTAAAATGACCAGGTTAGTAACCAGGTGAGTAAAAATGTGAGATTCAGTGATTTTTTTTTAAAGAAAAGGGGGGGGACCAGCGTGTACAAAATTACATATGGAGAACAGGAAAAAGTGAGGTCAGGGTCACCTGCCCACAGTACGGATACTATCCTACGGACTCTGTAGAAACACCACATGAATGGCAATATATTTCTTATTCATGTGTTCAAACCATTATTTCAGTCTGGATGGTTCATTAAAATTGACACAAATGTCAAATATGACATACATTTTAGGAACAGTGGCTTTGGATTGGCAGACAAGGATGGTGTTCCCCATCTTTAAAAAAGGGAAACGGAGGGTGTGTTGGAACAATTAAGGTATCACATTGCTCAGCCTCCCTGGGAAAGCCAAGGTGCTTGGAAATACACTCCCACCAATGGTCAAGCCTAAGATTCAGGAGGAACAACGCAAATTTCATTCTGTCACAGAACAGTGACGAGGTTTTTAGCCTCACAGATAATCAAGGGGTAATGGGAGTTTGCTAGTCCTGTCTGTTTAGTGGATTTGGAATAGGCCTACGACTGTGTTCCCTGAGTGATTCTGTGGAAGGTTCTGCAGGAGCATGGGCTGCTGGGGCTGCTGCTGCAAGTCATGTGTCCCTATACACTTGGAGTGAGAGCTGTGCTCATATTCTTGGCATTAAGTCAAGCTTGTTCAAGGTGGACATTGGACACTGACAACAATGTGCCTTGTCCCGTCTCCTGTTCATGATATTCAGGGACAGAAGGTCTGGAGAGTGTCCAGTTCGGTGACATTTGGATGGTATTTCTGTTGTTTGCAGATGATGTTGTCCTTTTGGTTTCAAACCCTAAGATATGCTGGTGGGACTACTTCTCCTAGCTGGCCTGGGAGTGTCTGGGGACCCCCCCAGGAGCAAGTTGCTGGGGAAAAACACATCTGGGCTGCCCTGCTTGCCCTGTTGTCACCGTGACCCTGACCCAGATAAGCGGCAAGAAAATGGAGGGATGGATTAATCATTTATCTGTGGTGGCATTCCACAGCTAGAAAAATGCAAATGCAGTAAAGAAATCATTATCTTGCCTTATTGCTCAGCTCACCCTAAAGAAAACAAACAAAATCAAAGCAAACAATTGCAATGACAGGCCAATTGTCTCTATATCAAAATGTCCAAAAAAAAAAAGGCTGTCTTAAACTGAAATGTCAAGTGGAACTGATCCTGGAATGGACCCGGGAGCAAACCTCAGTCTAAGAAAATAAAAGCCCCCCACCCTATACATCTACAAAAAATTCTACAGGAAACACCTGCCTATCTGGCCATTTTAGTCAGCCCTATATTGACTGTTTATTCCACATGCAACCTTTCCTCACTGCCAAAATCCATACAAATGCTGCCTCATTGCCTCCATTCGATGTCTGTCTGTCGGTCTGTGTACCTATGTGCCGTCCTGTCCTATGTGGTGCGATGTTCTTCAGGCCTCAGTGGCTCTGTGATGAATCCTTATGGCCCAGCAGGCATCTGCCTGTATTACAGCTGGGCCAGCCTAATGAACTGGACCCAGACACAGGGATAATCAGATTAATGAATGTGTTCAGGTATAAAATGACCAAAATCAATGGGGAGAGAGTGAGAAAGAGGAAGAGTGGAGCTAAGCTATTGCCAAAGGAGGATGAGACAGTGTAGACAGGCATGGTGCCAAGGTCAGAGACCAAGCAGATGATTCTAGGTCAAGAAAATCTGGGCCAAGGAACAAAATAAATATGAAAGGTGACCAGGCTGTCAGAGGACCACAACATCTTTTGCCTGCTATTAATGCCATCTGAAAGAATTACACTGAATGAACTTGGAGCACTAACTGATATCTTTGAGAGGCACATGGTGAGAAAGGCCAATGCCATCCTTCACTGCCCTGGTCACCCCCCTCGAGGACAGTTTGAGTTGGTGCCCTCTGGGCGCCACTTTAGAATGCCTGAAGTCAAGAGTAAACCAGTGCCACCAGGCAGCCCACGCACCGAACCACATCCACACCCAAAGCACCATGAAAGTGCCAGGACACAGCCACTGCACAAACACACCGCATCCACAGGCAAGAAGCTAGTGCACCACAAGTGTCCACCCAAAAATTGTCTCCCAGGCAAACAAAAAAAAACAAAAATCTAAATGAAAGGTAGTAAAAGAGATACACAGACACAACCAAAAATCAAATAGAAATAGAAATTAAAACAGAGATCAATTTACATAAAAGGGTGCACTGGGGAGCTTGCCCTCTATTAGCCTATTGTCTATTTTTTTTTTTTAATTTTCAAGTTTGAACTTGAACTTGAGTTTGAACATATTTTTTTTATTCCACCACTTGCTCTAGCCACATTCTGTTGAAACCAATGCACAATGTACAATGCACTCCTACAGTGCATTGTACAATGCACTCCACCGCACCTGCCAATGTCTAAGCCTTCTGGATTGAGATCATACATTCATTTTTTCACTGCCCCATACACACACACAGACACACAGAGACAGGCACACACACACACACACACACACACACACACACACACACACACACACACACAAATAAACAGATGCTACAAAGTTGATAAATCTGTGTGCATGTGGGATGGAAACATGGAAATTTTGATGGTGTACCATATGTGGTAGCTATTTGATTAGGTGGGCAATTTCAACGTAGATGTAGTGTTAATTTATCAGATTGCATCTTGCCATTGTTATGCAATTGTCCTGATTTAGCTACCTGTGGCAGATGAATTACATTTTATAACAATGACAATAGGGTGAGTGATGGTGGGGTAAAAGATTTCTCACTCAAATTTTCATGCATTTACAACTGAGCACTGCTCTTTCAGAATGAAAAGCAAATCTGTTGCCCTTCATCATGTTCTTTGAACTCTTTGTGTTATTACAGATGCAAAACAACATTAGCAATTAATAGCTTCAACATCAACAAATGTAGGACTAGCAGCTGTATCCCAAACCACTTATAAGTGGATGCTTACTGTCCATGAGATCCAGTGTTGCAGAAATTTGCCCTTTCAGTGTTCATCTTTGCAGATGTAATCAACAGATGCTGAACATGATCTGCTATGGTTATTACTTGGAACATGGTCCATGGACTCTCATGACCATATCCTCTGGTGAAGTACTTTGCAAATGTAATGCAATTGGATGGGTGCATGCTTTACAGAAATCAACTTGAATATTAATTCAGTGAAATAGTGTGAAATTTCAAATTGCGGTACTGGTTATGTTGTGGTAAGTGGTCTAATATCTCATTATGTTGACTTAACAGGTTGTTGGTTTGGATGTCAGTGTTAGGGTTTTCTCTCTCTCTCTCTCTCTCTCTCTCTCTCACACACACACACACACACACACACACAAACACGCACACACGCATGCACACACACATGCACACACACACACACACACACACACACACACACTTCATTGCCAGACCATTTCACCTCATCCAGCAGCATCCAGGCGTCCAAGCAGGGAGCCAGGCAAGAAGGCACATGGGAGCATCTTCACAGTAGGCACAAAACACGGAATAAGAAGGTGCTTCTCATTCTAGCGTATCAGCCTGAGACAGATGCCACCCCAGGAAAAAAAGAGAGAGAGAGACAGAGAGAGAGAGAGACAGCGAGAGAGACAGCGAGAGAGAGGGAGAGAGAGAGGGAGAGAGAGGGAGAGGCAAAGAGAGAAAGTTTTTGGAACATTATGTTTACTGTGTTTACTCACAAAATTGATGCAATAATTTGCATCAGCCTTTTCATCATTATAGAATTTTAGCATGGTACTGTAGTAATTTGCATTTTTTTATGAGGAGGTAGCATTATAAGAGCCAGGTTTGCTGGGCTGGAGGCACATTAGTTGCATCCAAAGAATATGTTTTTAAAATTACAGGTTACAATTTGATCAGTGGAAGTACAAGTGTGTTCAATGGTTTTACGATGAGTTAGGTGAGTCGTTTTATCATAGCTGCACAAACATTTCAAAATGAAATTGAAATTGAATTCCATTGTGCAAGCAAATTGGGCAAAGAAAGATCCAGAGCTTTTCTGTGTCTGACCCACTAGAGCTAACTACAGGAACCCGCTGTGCAGTGTGCAGTTGAATGTGCAAGGATTTAGACTTCCCACAGTGCAATTCCATTGTCTCTGAAATCAGTAGTTTCAACTCATTTGGCTCATTTTATTCTAGCCCTTTGTAATTCTAATATATTTGTCATGGCCAGCAGCTATGAAGTATGCACATGAATTGTGTTTAGATTGTCCTTGAGAATGATCAGATGATCCAAATAGGCTACATGAATAGAGATTTATTGTTTTATCAGTTCTATTTTGACTTTTGCTGACTGGATTAGTCTCTAACTCTATAAGAAACCTTGGCTTCTTGCTGGTCATCAATATGGATATGGATAGCTTAACTACAACAGGCTGCGGCTCTCATCACATATTCACAAGGAATCATTTCCCTCCATTGAAAGGTAGTCAAAGCCCACAAAAAGTCTCCTTAATGATCCCCCTACTCTCTGAGACTTATGAATAAAACACACTTAGATCAATGAATTATTGACTACGTGTCATCAAGTAAGGAAACCCCTAATGAAAAAGTGATATCAATCCAGGCTGTAATGCAATATAAGAAAAAAATCCATTAACTTTATATGGCTACTAATCAAAAGAATTATTAGCCCTGTAAAAATATTTATGTAACTGGCACACAATAAATGTGAAAACAAAGAAATCATCTCTACAGTGCACTGATTCTTCAACACATTTCACTGCAGCATTATCCACCACCTATAGCCTGTTTGAGTCCAAGCATTATTCAGAATGTGTGAATAATGTTCTGAAACAAATAGAAAATGCCTTTTGAGGGGGTTGTTAATAGTTTATCACAGGGTTAACAATAATACTAGTAAGTTACCAGAATAAAAACAAAAAAGCTTATTCCTCTATCCAAGTGTCATGCAATTTTCAGCATAAATACTGCTTGTGAGTCTGTAATTGACTGTGCCCTTTAATAAAAGCCATGTTTTTTCCACACCTCAAATATAAAATACCCAAGTGCACATTTCCATGCAAATAGCCTTGCATTGCATCACCAAAATACTTAAAATACTCGGATTGTCCCTCTCTTTCCCTGTGCCTGCCGTCTATAGCTAAATGGTGAAGTGGTTCTGGCTGTCTATTTCAGAAGAGCTGTGAAGCTATGGGCGCATTTTGTGTCTTTCCCTGACAGCCCTGTGATGTGTACAAAGCCCCCATTCCTCAGCTGGGAAATCAGCCTTACTACAGTCCCGTCACAAACAATCAGCACTCATTACCCACTACACAGCACTACATTCTACCCCATTTACCTGCAATGTCTAGGGTGTGTGCTTGTGTGTCCGCGCGCGTGTGTGTGTGTGGCAATGTGTGTACAGCCTATGATGATTTCGTTTGCACGGCATGAATTGTGAGCACTCTTAGGTGAATCGCTGATACCTGCACACCTTTCAGTCCGTAACCAGGTGCATGAGCTCTATGGTTGGACGGTGTGTTGACATTACCTGGGCCTGCTAACCTTGCCTTGAGTGAAGCAGTCGCCACATCCAGAGAAGTGCTTTTATCTGCCTAGCACAGTGGCCCCAACATTGAGCACTCAACCAATTACCTCCCTGTCAGACATAAACATGTATGGTGTGTTCGTACTCTCTATCTCTATGGCTCTTTGAAGGACATGATGATCACAACCAACCTAGTGTCAGGGAGAGGCCCATTCCAGGAATGGAGTGTAATTGGTGAGGAGAGCTGTGTGCTGGTTGCTCTGTGTGTAAGCAGATTACAGGCTGGCATAGTGGAGGCCCCCTCAGGGCGGCACAACATGGCTGCTGGTACGTGGTGTGTAAAACAAGCGTGTCACTCATGAATTATACATGGGAGAATGCCCAGCCATGAAATTGGGACTGAACCATAGCAGGAGAGAAAGGAGGAGTAAAAGAAGGAGAAAGGGCGAGAGAGAGTGTATGTGAGAGAGAGAGAGAGAGAGAGAGAGAGAGAGAGAGAGAGAGAAAGAGAGAGAGAGCGAAAGACCTCGCTTCATGACAATTAAAGGGAAAACAGGTGTGTAGCCAACCACCAGGAAGCCAGCCGTTATAGAAGCGCGAGGGATTTGCTGGAAGCGGGGAGCTCCAGCGTTTTCTGCCATTTTGCATTGTTCACAACGCATTGTTGCTGTTTTGTGTACTTCCCCTCCTGCTAACAATAAGCTTGTTTTGCATGGAGTCCAAATTGTTGTTTACCATTTGCGCCAAAGAAAGGCTTTTTCCGACACAGGCTTTTGTTCTCTCTTGGAAGTGTGTTGTCTTCAGGATTAGTCTCTTTCATCATTCTAAATGGTTCCCTTTTGGACTATTAAGCTTTCCCCTGCACACTATGCTTCACTGCTCATTAAAAGAGCATAACATACTCATATATTAGGCCAAAATATTATTTGGCAAAAGACTTTCGATGTTCACTTTTACAGAACTTTAACAGAACTGTCTTTATTCCGTCCAAACAGATTGCCCATTAAATATCTGCAACCTCTGGTTAGGGATTGTGTGTGTTTGTTTGTGTGTGTGTGTGTGTGTGTGTGTGTTGTGTTTTGGAAATCAAGCATAGGGATCATCAATTTGCTCCACTTCCTATATCTACTGTCACTGTAGGAGAGATTGTTGCCTGCTTATTCTGTCTGTTTAGCAGTCAGTGTGTATATGCCTTTTGCCTATTCATTCAAAGCTTTTAGAAATGGACCACTGAACCCTATAGATAAAGGGTCTGGACTCGGATAATCGCTTTGAAATCTTTTGAAAGGAGCTCATTTTCAAGGACAAAAGATAGTCATTAACTCAAATCAGTCAAACGTCCCCAATTCACTTTGAGTCGGCATCTTTAGTCCAATCAAAGCTGCTCTAAAGGAAATAAGAGACATATTCAATAATGGGGATGACCATGAGTTTGGTGAGCTTTGTCTCACTGTTTCAGAAATGAATTGGAGTATAGTGCAATCAGTCTATGAACAGTATTAACAACCTATGTGTCTCAAATATTCGATTATTAAACATTTATGGCCATTAGAAATTCCTTCCTTGCCCTTAGAAATGCCCTGAGCAAGGTGCCTTAGGAATCATTCCTGTCAATTAAAATTTGCACAAACACATCTACAGTACAATCTTGCTATTTTAAATTGTTTTGAGTGACGCCGCAGCGTTACACGTCCAATTTGTAAGTAAGTTCTATCTCCGCCTCACCCATAATTTTGCTGAAAGGAATGAAATGGCTTATCTCTGACACATTTTCACCAAAATTACAAGGCCACAGCACCGCAGGACCCAACCAGTAGACAATCAACCCATTTGGACTGTCACAGTTGATAATGATGCTCATTCCAAGACACATGACAAAACAAAACAAAATTGCCTACTCCGAAATCAGCATGTAGAAAACCAGCCTCCGATAGAGATTGTCCAGTGCCAAATGAGCCTCACCACTGCGGCTTTAGCAATTCAAATCACCTCTCTCCTGTGCCTTGCATTAGGAGGCGGCAGAGAGAAAACCTTGTTAATGGTTTTCATTTACCCCCCAGCCAGACTAATCACACCAGCATTGGTTCCACTCACTGCTCTGACTGACGCATTGGAAATACTGCAGCCAGGCGCTGTAGGTGGCAGTGGAGCAGGTCGATGCCCCTCCATCACCCTGTGTCCCGGTGCCAGCTTTCAACACACAACCTCGGGGCAGGAGAGAGAGGATCTTGGCACATAAAACATACAAACTCACACATACTGTGTACACATGCACATACCCATACACATACTGTAAATATGCATTTGGAAGTGCACATCTACATACCAATCTATGCAAACTCACACACAGGGTGGCAGTGAATATTGCATGCAAACCCAAGAGTATGGCGTGTGTCTAGGTGTGTGTGTGTGTGTGTGTGTGTGTGTGTGTGTGTGCCTGGCAGTGCCCATAGTACAAGCTTTCCTTCTGGTTAAGATGACCCAATTTAGGGCCAAACCTTCAGATTTATGTTGTAGCAGAAACATTCTATACATGTGCATGTGTTTATATATATATGTGTGTGTGTGTGTGTGTGTGTGTGTGTGTGTGCGTGTATTTACATATGTGTGTCATTACTGTCAAAATATGCGTGTTGCAGTGCTGTTGATGATAGTTGTGGAACTGATGTGCACATTCAGCAGTGAACCACGGCTAAAATAATCTCATTAACTGAGGCATTTATAAATGTGTTGGATTATTAAAGATACATTTTACAGTACCCACAGTACGTGAGCAGAAAGCTATATGGTTTATTCATCCTAATCCTTTATTCGTCCATAAATATCCCAGACAGTCAACATCTACCCAGAGAATTGGATAACTGGCTAATAATATGAGTCACTCCTCTCTGCAACCGGGCCCATTCCAAGCTACACTAAAGTCATAGCTTGCTCTTGCAGGTTGGTTTTATTTTGGGTTAATTTATTGCTGTTTAAGAATACTTTAAAAAAAAAAATTCAAGGATATTGAGGCAAATCCATTAGAAAGCAGCATCTTTCCTGCGTCCTGCTGATTCCATCCCAGCAGTGGGTGGTTCCTCTCTGGGCATGCTCTTCTGTGGTTGATAGAAGAGCGGCCCGGAGCCCTCGCAGCTAAAAACCTCCACCAATTTTTTTTTTCACAATTAATCATTCAGAGTTTGAAGGTTCCATTTGTGGAGATCGTGTCCATTTGCCACATGGCCGAATAACTGAATAAGTCAACAACAACAATGAGAGAGAATTCGTTCTTGGCCTTGGCCATTTCTCAAAATAACTCTCCCGGGGCTGAAATTGAGACGATGAGAAAGGAGAGGAAATGGAAGAGCCAAATGCATGGTGACACTGTACACCGCCATACTTTCTCGGCTGAAGATGAAATAATAAAGATGGAACATTGAGGTCATACTTTATTCAGAGTAAAAGCCTCTTATGTTTTTGCTGCGGTAAAAGACTAACAATAAAGCCTCTCTATCTACTGTCTCTGACTCTATAGCTGCACAATAACCTGAGTGCCTGTGTCCTGTGTGCAGCACCAACACTCTTCAGCTTCACTTCTACAGCAGGAGAAACAGAACTTTTTTATCCGAGAAGCCTATTTTCATAGCTCTTACGTGCATAAATCTACTAGATAATAAGATAAAGGGATAAATGAAAAACAAAATATTTAAATAAAAAGCGTATGTTCATCGCCTACGCAGATCTTGGAAGTGTTCCATTTTGCTGTGACTCAATGCAATAATATTAATTATTTGTGTAATTCTAGTCTCATGGTTGTTCTGCTCAGGATTTACACACAGCATTGACAAATTGTATTATTAATGTTTGCTATGATGGTTGATTAGGTGGATGAACTAATTAAACAACACATTTTCCTAAAAGGCTTTGTGGTAATTAGCAAAATGCTGACACTACAATGTCACAAAGATGATTATGAATTAATAAAATGAGCAGGCTAGCACATCTCACTCAATCAATCTGTTTAGTTTGGAATTAAAAAAAAAAAAAAGAAAAATGTAAAAAGATGAAAATGAAATAAGAGCTATCCATTCAAAAGGAACAGAAAAAAAATCTGGCCTAACCATACAATTTAACAGAAACCATGCTGGTATCTTCAAATTTTTAATGGGCATAATTATAGGGCCACTTAAACTTCAGAATAAAAGCTATTCAAATCAACAATTTCTCTAATACTGTGTGGACACCAAATTAAAAGGCACTAGTTGTGTGCTAAAAGGGAAACATGTAACCTTCTTGTCACAAATGACAGCTCTCTGCTGTGTGAGATGTGAGTGTGTGTGTGTGTGTGTGTCTTCAGTATCCTCATTATACACACATGTGAACAGGTGCCCTCTCTTGCCTGAGTTACGGTGACCTGTCGCACGATCCCTGCTGATTAAATAGCTTTTTGAGTGGTTGCAACATCAACACCACCCTAGAATATGGAGACATTTGACACTTGCATAAAACCCTGAAGAAATTATGTGGCAAGAGAGTGCTGTCTAAAATCTAATTGAAGGCTTTTTCCTCATCACAGATTAGACCATAACACCAGATGTTTTGCAATATTAATAGAGGGGTTCTGAATTAATGACATTGATAAAGGTAAGGTTTAATGCACCATGGTTTTTTGTGTAGTTTGAAGGTTCTTGAGAACGTTACAGTCTTACAATCACAGTGTGTGTATGTACATGCGACAACATGTGTGTATGTATGTCGTTTGTGTGTGTGTGTGTGATCCATCTGATTGAGGGCTGCTTCAGTGATGTCCCCTGTCAGAGAGCAGCAACATGGCTCTCCAACCCGTCACATTGTAGTGTGGCATTGTATGATGATAAGAGAGCGCTGGAGACACTCGGCAGCCTCTGGGGCGCTCGACTGCAGTGGAGGTGCAGGAACACCGCCGCAAATTTGTCTCAGGCGGTGCCAGAGACTGTCACAGCCGGGATGTGTCTTTTTTGTTTCCTCTATCTCTCTCATTCCATCTTTATCTTTCTCTGCTCCTCTTTTTTCACCCTTTTTCCATTTCAGATGGTGTGACCCCTTGCCTTCTCTTAAGTCATAGTAAATAGGTTCACGTCCAAACATGCCTGCACCCATTCAAAGTCAGAACAGATTGAGGCATAGATGTCTGCATGCTGGATAATGTATTTTTGTCCTTTTTTTCTTGAAACCCTCAGACCCATCTGTCATGTCCATAAAACTTTCAGAATTCTGACTTACAGTTTCTTTTTCTTATTGTTGCTGTGATTTATTGAGCCGTGTTAAGATAATTTAGCAGCGTACTTACTGGCCCACAATCCACATCAAGTTAAGAACAAAAAGTTTTTATAATTAAATTGGAAAACATCTGGCATAACAACATAAAATCTCAAAACATACACAGAGAATTTTGTTGATGAGAGGAGAGCTAGAGCAGGTTTATGATGCCTTCAGAGACAAACTTGTAATGATACATGCATAAAAAGGCTTCTTATAGGTAAATGTCAAACAGCATGACACATTCCATCCACTAGGTTGGATTTTCCAAGAATGTCAATTGGTATTGGATTTCTTCAGGAATTATTTGACGGCTGAGATCAGTAATATATTCATTATTAGATTTGCCGAAAGAGGAAAAATGGAACAACTCAAGAATATAATGAAAATGGCCCTCAGGAAAATATAATGAGAATATCTCTCACAAAGTTAACACGTCCAAGCATTCCTTGGTTTATTTCTATTCTTTACCGCTGTTATACTTGCAGTCAGAATGGCAGTGCCCCATGTTGGAAATGTGGCGATATGTATGGATGGTCTGTAAAAAGTGACTTCACCACTGTCCAGATCCCATTACCTTCCACACCATGGTCTGAATAGAACATTATCTCCCCCCCCTCTATGTCCCTTCTATCTTTCTCCCTTCTCTCCTGCTGGTGTGCTGTGTGACAGCTAAACACTATTTGCCATTCAACAGCAACCGTTGCATGCACCCCACTGATTTTCATCGAAATTGCACGCATCACCCAATCTCCCTTCCTCTTTTTATCTACCTGTAAGGCAATATGTGCCTAGGAAGAGGAGAAAGAAAGGCGGGCTGGGGTAGAGACGACTACAGAGGGTAATGCGGATGTTATGGTGCATTAGAGCTTTTCCGTATCATGCACAGCCTTTGTAGATATGGGCTGGTATTGGCTTTGCCATCAACGAGCACTGACACTGTTTACCACCTTGACTAAACAAAAACATCTTCAAAGTTGTATAGGGACACCAGCAGTGCTTAATTTGTGCTGGATCCTGCCGGAACAGGATCCGGCACCTCACGGTTTTGGATTACCTGCATTCCGGTACTTATTTGCGTGGACCTGGCACCTCTGAAAGTTTTTTTTTTTTTTTTTTTTTTGTGTCTTGTCTGCCATGTAATAATCTCAATAGTTGACTCTTCCTTTCTCTCCCTTCCAAAAACCGAATTGGCTCATTTCCATAAGACGACAGGTGATTACTCTATTAGAAAGTAACAACAAGCGCATAGTAATCACGTCACATGAGTGAGCTGCTCTGCAGAGTGTGTTATGGTAAACTTCAGACATCGTCATGGCTAAAAGACAGTTGAATTTGCTGTCCATATGTCCGCTGTGCGGACTATTTTTGGAAAATTAGGTAAGCATGTTTTTTTTTTTTTTTGTAAACGTGTTACAGTTCTCTGCTGGGACAATAACATTTAAATTCATATTTGCATAGATGAAAACTTATTTGGAGTTCGGACCTGTACGTCCCACAGTTAAATTGCGCATGTTATGTTGAGTGTCCAGAAATAATTGATAATATAATTGGTTGAGTGAAGGGCTGTAAGCCCCACATCAATGTGAGCATTTCAAAACCAGCGCGGTCCAGCTGAGTGTCGCATTTAGGCCGACTTCTAGCTGCATGGCATGACCATGACACGTTTTACTGCTGTCATTTCATTATTCGCTGACATTGTTTCCTACGTTCAAAATAGATATCCTATGAAAGCATTTGTGTTGAATATTAATGCGTAACTACTCGAGCCAGAATTTGTCTGGTAAATGGTTGAAGCCATTGCAGTTTCCTTGGTGTGTTTATGTATGATTAAGATGTCTCACAGCCAAGTGTGGGCATTTTTATGTTGTGCACAGCGCATTTATATCTTTAGTCCACTTCTTGAAGGACAGGTTTGTAAAAACCCATCGTTTTGGACAAAATGAGCATTATGTAGCCTATGCAATAATCAAATATTGTTATAGGTCCCCAGTAGTCGGCGCTCTAAGGTCATATAGTCTGTCATTTAGTAATGTTTAGGCTGTTAGGTCTACAGTAAGCTATATGGCTGCACTGAGCACCACCGTGCCTCCAATGCGCTTGTTGTCTTGATATGTTCCGGAACCTTTTCCCTCCAGACCGACTCGCAGGAACACCGACCCCTTGGTGTTCCGGGACCTCATCATTTACAAATTAAGCACTGGACGCCAGTCAGTATCAACTGCAGACTTTTGATTCACATTCATCTTTAAATTACATTTCTTTTGAAAAACAACAAACCGCATAAGGGAGGATGTTATATTTTCTAGCACCTCCTGTAGCTAAAAGCATTATCTTGCTGCTATCTTTATCTTTCCAACCTTGAAGTCATCATAGGAATAGATATCTACAGTGTTTACGCTATTACTAATAGGCGTGCTTACAAAGCATAATATAGCTTGCTCAGATCTAACCTAAAGATTTGACGACAATTGCTGCTGTGTTTTGTCTCAATTACCTCAGCATACTCTGCTGAATCAGCAAGGCTCAGACGCTTGATCCACAGAGTTGGGAAAGTTACTTCGAAAAGGTTATCAGTTACAGATTATTTACCTGCTTAAAATTGTCCAGTAGTCTGACATTAACTTTTGAGAGATAAATGGAAAGAAAGCACATGAGAGGATTATTAATTTTCAAAGCACAAAAGGTGGCTGTACTGTATATCTCACAAAACAATAAATATAGTTCCCTCCAGTGGGGTATTAAAGCTTTCTGAATCTGAATGTGGTTCTGAGTCCTCTGCACAGGAGATATAAGGTTTATTCCGCCCCCGTATTCAGTCAAAGTAAGAATCTCAAATGCTTTTAGGGACGTTAAGAGTAAAAATCCAATTCATTATTTTTCTATTCCCTTTTTGCATAGTATATCTCTAAAGTCAGAGACAGAGACAGAGTATGAGAGAAAGGGAGGAGAGAAAGATATAAAACAAACAAATAATATAGATGAATAATAGATTAATTCTTTAATTTCTGAAAGAAGGAAAAAAGAAAGAAAGAAAGAAAGCAAGCAGGTGAGTATCTATGAAAGAATGCTTGATTATATGTGTGTGTGTGTGTGTGTCTCCTTGTTGAGTTGGAAATGTCTTCCAACCTCTCTGATTGAATCAGCATGATATCAGACTTGCAGAAAACATTAGGTATGATTAGTAACCGTGGGGCTCAGATGTCCTCTGAGCATCCAATTACATACTGTATGTGGAGCAAGAGGACCGACTCAGCTGTAGACGGCGCTGGCCCTGTGGCAGCTTCTCCGCTCTCACTTGGTTGATTCTGGCCAAGTGGCTCTTCTCCTGCTGGGTCCCTGTCCTGTGTCCTGGACCTGCAGCCTCATTTCTCTGTACAGAGCAAGACTGAAGAAAAGGCCAACTGTAAGTATAGGGAGCGGCGTGCCATTTTAGATTTGCTGCCTGCTGCCCCCAAATTTTGCATCAGGACAGTTTGCGTCCATCCCCTGGCACAGTTACTCCTCTCAGGGAAGGACGTTTGACATGGATGTGGTCACACATGACCGCCTGAGCAGGTTTTCCACCAGCCTGTCCCCCTCACGTTCTGACACGGCTCGCAGAGAGAGCAGGGAAGGGAACAGATTTTCGCCGGTGACAGAAGCAGCGGAGGGAGAGCACCGGCTGATTTTTGCACCGTGAAGGTGTCAGCTTCCCCGACAGACGGCTCCTTAACAAGTGGTCTGCCCCTGGTGAACCCTGTGATGATTCGCAGCAGCCAAGCAGACGGGCAGGTGGCCTGGTGGTGCGACCCTGGCCCGGGGCCAGACACCTGGGCAGGAGGGGACCGGGGAGAGAGCGCCGTCGGGACCGGCTGCTGCTGCTGACACCGCTGTGGGAAAAGTGCCACGAATCAGGGAAATAAAGATCCAGCGTATTGATGAGCTCTGTGTTAATGGAAAATGAGGTGATGAAGTGTTTCTATATAAAATGCTATATATCCATTCTAGGTTTTTTTTGGTAAATTGTCAATGGTAAATATTTCAAACACACATGTGATTCTATACTCAAAAACCCAATTTAAAGTGACCATGAAATGAAATTTTACTTCCTGGAAAACAGAGTATCTTTGGTGGTGACCTCATGCTGCACTAGTAGGTGTAAATGTATGTTTTTAACCAATAAAACCATCAGATTTTTTAACAATCCCGCCCCTCCACACCCCTCAAATGAAATTGCCTTTCTCTCCCTGACTCATATTCCATTGGTTTAGACTTTTGAAGTCCCTCACTGCATTATGTCCCGCCACAACATCCTGTTTCAACAGGAAATGCATCAGATCCAGGAAGTAAAGATGCATGGAGTTTTTAAGATAACTCGTAACTTTAATAATAAACCATAATGTGCTATACTTTCATATCATCAATCATTTTTTAAGAGTGTAAATTGTTTTAAGTAGTGGATATCTCATTTTGCAGTGAAACTCTATATATACTTTATTTACATTACTGTAACACTGAATCCTTTAAAATCTTTAATTATATCCTCAAAACCATATTAGCAAATTTACTGTAAATCCATGTCTTGTAAAAAAATATTAGTTTTGGGTTCAGTTATTGTTAAACTCAACGTTAGAATGGGCAAGACAGAAACGCTGGTTCCAGCATCTCAGAAAAGGTACAATAGGTGCAGCTGATAAAGTTTCCGCTGAGTGGCTAGAACTTCAATGCTTTTTCAAGAATTGTTTCCAATAACAAGTGGTCCAGAAAATGTGGAGTACATATGAACTTTTGTTAGATCCTCCTCTCGATAAAAGCTCAATATCGTAAACATACGCAGTCAGTTGACGATGTTTTTGTGTTCCTGTCCATTGTGTGTAAATGTTCTCCTTTCCACTGCATTTTTCTGCCCTTTTGCTTCTATCTTACAGTTTTTACAAGCATTTCTCAATACTGAGTTTCAAAACTCTTAATGCAACTCTCAACATGAAAACACAGTGAACTTCATTCACAAAATGCAATCAATCTCTCAACACAACAAGACATGTCCCAAAATTGAATAAGTCAACCAAAACAGCAGATACTCTCATCTGCTGAGTATTTGGTCAGGTTACACACTGACCCAGAAAACACTAAGAACAGGTATCAATACTGCAGTGAGTCGTTGTATTATCTGGATCTTTGGTTGATAGTATAAAATATGTACGGATAATATGCTTATTTTAGCTTTTTTTTTGTAAAACAGCATGGGATTTCTTGTTTTACAATGAACTTTATGCAGACACCACATGAGAATAAAGACAAGAAAGAGTCATACACAATTGAAATACTGCAGAAAAGGCTTCAATGTATTTTACTTTTTCACATACTACAGTAATGTGGATCCAGTTTTTTTGTTCTCATCAACACCACACCTTATGTCCACTGAGGAAATAATCTTTTGCATGCCTGATCCATCCTTGGCAATCTTCTGCCAATCCAGGATCCAGCATTCACTGCGTCTATAGGAGGAACATCTGATTATGTAGATGGTGATCATAAACTATTTGTATTAAAACTGCTGTCAACTTTAAGTTTGTAGGTTCGGTTTTAACCGTAAATTAAACAGTTTTACAAAGGGTGTGCAGACTTTTGCAAACTGTGCTGTAAATATACAAAGTTTTGGTGGTGGTTGATTTTGAGTGAGAATTGTATTCATGGATTTTGAAAGTGGTGCACATTGAACACACTTGTGTCAAAGCAATGAAAACTCATTCACAGTTTGGTCCACATAGAACGCTGTTGTGGTAACTGCATGGAGAGTTAAAACTCAACTCAGTATTGAGAAATGCTTGAAAACAATTGTGAAAAACTGGCTATTTTAAAGTTTTTCTCAATTGATTTGACAAATTTCTCCAAAGCTCTCAAAACAGTTAAATGAAATTGAGCAAAACTAACATTTTCATTGTTTTCACACAAAATACAAAACGACATATGCCACAAATCCTCTGGCCTGACAGAAATAATAGGGCTCATGAGGAATAAAGTCATTGGTTACAATAGTAAACTTGTTTGTTATTTCTTTTGAAGGAAATTGTGATTTATCCTGTTCAGCAGACCTTCTACCTCCTTATTGTATCACACATAGAAAAACATGTAAAAATGTCAGATATGACTTTTTATGAAATACTATTTAATTACAAAAATTGCAAGGAACAGACTTTACTTAGTGTAAATCAAAATGTTTCATCAACAAGTTATGAATAAATTCCATAAAATCAGATTATGGAAAAAGGATTGTAGAATTTTCTGATAAACATGCATTATCATTAATATTCCGGCTGAATATATGAACTAATCAGTAGATGAAATGTGTATGGTTTTGATGTCAGCATTTGGTTTCTATATGGACATATAAGGTATCGCACATGCTTCTTAAGGTTGTATTTTATGTACAGTGACATGTAATCTGCAGGATTTTGTGTCTGGGTTTAAGGCCCAGTGAAATTGTATTAAACATATGCGGAGGCATGATCAACAGCACCTCAAGCTTGATGTAGCTGACATATTTCTGAATACAAAATCAGCATAAACAAAATGGCTTTATTGTAATGAATAAATGTTTTTCTAAAACTATTTGAGGTAATGCCTTGTTAAGCACCTACACTGTTTGTAATAAAAGAAACTGTAATGAAAAATGAAAATTCTGATGAGAAAGTCACTTTTATAAACGCAGTTAATCAATCACAGAGAGCCTACTGCTAGCGGTTAGCTGGACCACTGCACAAAACGACTTGATTACAGTTAGTGTTGATTTCAAAAGATGGATTTGCTACGGTGTGATGTTGAAACCATGCAAACGGCTTGCAAATGCCGTTTCACCCATAGTAAGCATGACCAACAGAGATCAACCGTCATACCTGTTTAACACTTCACACCCTCACCTAGTATCTACATATGAAAACCACTGAGATCAATACAGACGCACAGGCGGCTGTCAGAATGGAAAATCAATGGCAGCAAACACTCATTATGGGAAAAAGAGCAGAACAGGGCACAAAAGGGTTGCGCCGTTGCTGGCTGGATTCATGTCGATGAGCTGAAGAGTCCAACTCTGACGTACAAGCGGGAGGCATTATGGGAACGTCACCTTCTTCTACTGTCTACCCCAATGAGCTGTTTATGTGGCTCTCGGGGTTGCTAAAAGGATTTGCCGAGTCAAAGCCAGTAGGGGATGCGAACACCACCTATCTCTTTCACTCCCAGGTATGAAATATTGAGTGGAGTTTTTACGATGGCTGTGTGCAACTCAGCAGGAATCTGACAGTTCTTAAAATAAGGGGCAGAGGTGCGGATGTAGAGAAATGGAGGGCTGGAGGAATATAGGGATGCTGGGTTAAAGGTGAGGGGATAAGGGTCTGCCCAAAGAAATTGGAGTCAGCTCCCTGCTGCTCACTTTGGATTAGAATCATATAAAGAAGAGGGGTTACTGTGTGTGAGTGTTGTTTGTTGAGGAGTGTGAATGATGACTCCCCCAAAATCTAAACTGCTTTTTTGAATTGTTTCTTTGCAATAGCAATTTGATTTTAATGCTAAGATATAATTGGTGTGAGGGGGGAAAAAAAAAGATGTTTGATCCCTCTCCTCACTCCCTGCTCTGTCTTTCTTTCTTTCTTTGCTCTTTCTCCCATTCGGTCTTTCTCCTTGTCTCTGGATAGCAATCAATAGTTATTATCTGCTGAGTGTGGCGATAGACACTGCACAGGGCCCCCATTCTGAGTTGATGGTGCTTTTTCATTATAGCTGACACTAGTCTAAACAAAGCAGGCCTATTTCCCTGCCACCAGACAAACACGCTCTCCATAATGGCACCAGATAAAAGAGAAGCAGGAGGGAAAATTGAGTTTCACATAATGGGGAATCACTAACTTGGGACCACTTCTTTTCCCACTCCACTTTTCCCCTCCTTCAGCGTCTTTTTATGAAGTGACACATTTGGCTAATACACAACAAACGTTACGTGACGTTAATTTCTTACCGCTTCCCATTGATCTGTGCATTGTTCCATTCATACATCCATCCCATTATCCAATCCAATATTAATTCATTTATTTCATCTATTCAACCATTCATCCATCCATCCATCCATCCATCCGTCTATCCACCCATCCATCCATCCATCCATCCATCCATCCATCCATCCACCTGTCAGTTTGTGGGTGGGTAGGGGGTGAGGTTGTTTTGTTTTGACGCGGTTGTTGTTTCATAAAATAAATAAATGATGTCTGCGCAGCGGAGTGGAAAGCATAACGAATGGCAGTTGGAGAAAAGGCAATTTAGGGAGAAGTGCACTGGCTGGCGAAGGAACAGAATGGGTTTTTACTGTGAAGTATAACCAATGCATTACAAAACGCATCACCAGAGCTTTATTGAAAAAGCCAAGTACCCCTCTCTCCCCCCTACGAAAATGGCCAGCATTATCATGGCCTACATGCTTAGGCACTGAAAGTCACTTTCAAAAAGTCGGGGGAGAGGTTTTTATTGCAAGGGCACACACAAATAGAAGAGCCCACGGTGAATGGCAGAGCAAGAGGGGGTCGTTTTTCAATTCACTTGCATACATGGGTGCAGACAGATTTCATGACACATGGTGTGGGGTCACTGCGGTGTGACACCTTGTGCTTTTCATTCACAAAACACGCATAACTCCGCTATTCACATCCATGTGCCTCTTAATATCTAGATTTGTATAATCATAATTAACATGCTTGTGAGTCAAATCACCAACTTAACAGCTAATGTTATGGCTAACGTGCACTTAGCAATGTCTACTACAGTAATGTAAGATTTAAAAATGTTTCAGGTAAAAGAATATCTAAAACTGCATAAGTAATTTCATTTGGGTATGTAACATAGGTCATGTCATATGGTTTGAGCTTAAGACAATACAGATTTCATTTTGATGTCTTTATCAGTTCAAAATGTTATAGTGGTTAAAACAGTGACACTGATCAAGTAATTGTTTGGTTAAAATACTTGTGTGTGGTGAAGATATGGAGAAGGGACTTGTATAGTCTGTTCTACTTGATGCTACTATGTGATGCAGCAAGGAGAGAGAGGGAGAAGGAGGTGAGCTGTTGAGGTATTGTTTTGGTGCTTTGAGACTGACAAGACTGCACTAAAGTTGTTTGACAACAAACCCATACATGTTTTTTATTCATTTCATTTTATTCCCTGTTATCTACTCTGAACCCACAACAAAGACTGTTAAAGTAACATTACATGCTCAACAAAGGATTAAGCCCACTTATAACCAATCCAATAAGCAATATGTAAAGCATAAATCAAACATTTTAATGTTGTAAAATGACAACTTATCAGGAAACCTGGGAACTTGAAATAAATCTTCTACTACTATGTGAAACACTTTAACAAGCAATTTGAAATGTAGAGAAATGTAAAATGGAAAAAGCAATCTTCCAATGCAATTGCACTGAAAAATAGCCACAGCAGGAGCAGCAACTTGCAGGCCATCAGGTGGCCTATAAAGGTTACTACCACAGGCATTTCAGACACGCACAGTTCAAGGACCTAATGAAAATACTACAGTCTCTTAGCGACATCAGTACATATAGAAGCTTGAACTTCTTGCAAACATAAAGAAGAAGACAGAAAAGAGAGAGAAAGCAAGTAAATACACCAAAATGATGCACACACGCAGAAGTGAGAGAACCAGCAGACATCATTCCACCAAGTTCTCTCAGGCTGTCAAGGCTGTCTCAAGTTTTTTATAGCTGGATTCACAACATGTAAACCACCTGATAGTAAACACTTTAGTCCTTCCATTACCTGCTGCCACCCTGTCTATGAATATGAGTTAAACGAATGAATATGCTATAGACAGAGACAGAGAGAGACACAGAGAGAGAGAGACAGAGAGAGAGAGAGAGAGAGAAAGCCTAATGGCAAGTCAAAAATAATCCTAAACAAATCCACATGACTGCTTTGACGCGCGAGAGAGAGTCTGTGTAGAAAGTGAAGATGGACGATAAAAAGTTAATCACCGAAAAATAAAAATGCAGGGAGCTATATGACCGGGGGCACTGTTTCTATACAGACAACAGAAGAAAAAAAAAGACTAGGCTCGGGATGCTGTTGCTTCGCCTGTCGAAGCACAATGTAAGCACAGCCTATTTCAACAGGACATTTCTCCCCCGCCTAGTGAGGGCTGCTGGACCACACAGAGACTCGCCTCTGGTCTGAACACCGCTGCTGCAACACGCGCACGTTAATCCTACACGTCCGTTCCGCTTCTGGTCTGCAATATTGCTGTTGCTGTGTCGCAGACAAACTTCAGAGCCAATCATATTTATTTATATGGGTCAGACTTATTATTTTTATTTTTTTTTCAACCAAGGGTGCCAGAGTGCCGTTCCAGATCATTCCGGCCCAATTTAATCCCTGGATGTCAGCAGGCCTCAGAATGTTAACAGTTGCCTATAATATTTATACTCAATGGTCACTGTATTTATTAGGTGCATGTCTCTGTTTACCCAAACAGCTTGCTTTTTGCAGTGAGTTGCGTATATAAAGGATGCAGACAGTGTCGGGAGGTTCTCTTGCTGTTCAACTAAATGTTAGTATGGGCATGATGCATGGTCTAAGCAACACCGGTTCTAGCTTGTCAGAAACAGACAGTCTCCTAAGAGTTTCACACACTACAGAGTTTACAGAGAATGGTGTAAACAAAACACATCCAGCCAGCAGCAGTCCTGTGGGCAAAAACACCTTGTTGATGAGACAGGTCAGAGGAGAGTGGCAAGACTTGTTCAGACTAACAGGTGAGCCACAAATGAGCAAATACCATCTCAGTATCACAGAGATGTGCAGAAGGGCATCTTAGAACGCACAACAGGTTGAACCTTGAAACTGATGGGCTACAACAGTCTGCTAAGAACAAGAAGATAAGGCTACAGTGGGGACCTGAACTGGATGACTCAAAGTGGAAAAATGTTGCCTGGTCCAACACATGTTGGTTTCTGTTGCAACATACTGATGACAGGATCATCAGTGGTATAATGGCTTGGGGAATGTTTTCTTGGCAAACATTAGACCCCTTGGTACCAATGGAGCATTGTTTGTAACATACTTGGATATGTAGGATAAAACTCCATGACACAAAGCACGCATTGTCTCAAGATGATTCCAGGAACATGACAGTGACTTTAGTTTACTCCTATGGCCTGCATAGTAGAGCACCTTTGGGATGAGGTGGAACAGGATCTTTGGAGTAATGAAAGTGCTGCCAAAAAATGTGCAGGGCGCTATCGAGTCAGCATCGACTAAGATTCCTGGTAGAATTCAGGCTGTTCTGGAGGCCAGTACTAGCTTGGTGTACCTTATAAAGTGGCCACAGAGCGTACGAGGCTGACCTACAACCTCACCCTGTCCTTGGCCACACTGTGCACTGCTCTGGTCCTACTGGAGTTCACCTGGTCATATGTTTCTCTGTCCAAAGGGACGTTCGCCACTGACCCCCATAGGCACACAGCTGCAGTGGACAAGAGATTTACTGAGGACCACTGCTGCCTAACAGACACACACACACACACACACACACACACACACACACACACAGAAAAGTTGAATTTTACCATCCTTGGGCTTCTAAAACCCCTTCAAACTATTCAAACGTGCAGATGTTCACGTTCACACAAACACACACAGACACACACACACACACACACACACACACGCACACACACACACACACACACACACACACACACACACACAAAGGTCATGCGTCCTAGAACAGAGTATTTATCCAAACCCCCTCTAGACACAGGAGAAAGTACTTTGGGCTCTGGGCTGATCTATAGGCTCAGGAGCTCAGTCATGGGAGGGAGACTGGAAGAGGGCTGGGACGCACGCGCACACACACACACACACACACCCCGCTTTCCCTTTGTGTGTGTGTGTTTATTTTTTTTTGTTTTGTGTGTGTGTAACTAATTCGCTCCCTGCTTTGTGTCCCCAGGCCATTAATGAAGTGGAGATAGGCTTCTGAATACACTGTGAATTTTTGTTATCCGATACTGCCTCACCTGAAAGACACACATCTTCAAACCAACCATAATTTCTTTGATAAACACAAAGGGCCTTTTATTTACTGCTTTTTTACTTTGCCTTGTATACTTCTATCCATAGAAATTATGAATAACTTTGGAAAATCTAATTATAAGAGAGCTGACTCATTAAAAGAAATTGCGGACTACAAGGCTATTAATCCCAGCCAATCATGAGCTTTTAGCATTGACAGAATGAAAGCACAATCTTCTGTTGCAAACACAATTTTTAAGTTATTTTGAATAAAGCTATTGAATCTGTTCTGGAAAATTAAAGGCAAATAGTCATTTTTAGCTTATAAACAGACTCCTAATATTGATGGAGGCCAATGCTGATACTTGCTGCATGGAGTAAGACCTGTGAAACTTAGAATTCTTCTTTGCCCTTTTCCAACACTCCAGGTAGTGCCAGACCTGTCTTGTATCATTACATCTCTTCTTCTTCAATAACTTTCAGACAATTCACTTTGTTTCATGCAAGGACTATGTTGACCTTCCCATCACTGCCCTTCTGATGTTCATCTACTGGGAGATGGATGAGGCTGCAGTCAGTCTCTAATCGTCTCGTTCTCAGTTTCCCTCCTCGTATGTGAAATGGTGTCCGCTTTATCCACTTGGCTGTGGAAGGTCAACAATCAAATTCTAACTTTGGAGTTTGCATGTCACCTAAACCTGGAATTACTCACTGGCTTGTTACTGCTAAGCCCTTCACAAACGGTTGGGGAATATTCAGCACCAAATTCCCTATCGGAGAGGGAGTTACCTGGCAGAAAGCTCTAACATCTCAAAGGGGTGGCTCATATTTGATTATCTGGCATTAACTATACATTGGGTTTACAATTTAAAGGCTAACAGGGAGTTGAATTTTGAACTCTGACATTCTAGATTTAGGGATAATGCATCGGCAACACACATGGCGGAAATTAAAACAATCAAGAGTAAAAAAAAATCTGAAGTGTCTCTCAAGTAATTATAGAAAGTGCACTTGGTAAACAGAACTCTATCATTGCTGCATTTTGAGATTGTTCCTGTCATTTTCGCAACACCATTTCTGCAGTACATTGTGTTCTCTGTGCTGTTCAATTGGCTCAATTGAATCCGGCTGCTGTAGCCATTGTTTGAAAAACAGGTAGGGTGCACCATGGACAGCTGAATAAAGTTATTACATAGGAGTGCAGCCTGCAATTTTCTCTCTGCATTGCTATAGCATGGCAGTGTGAGTCCTTTGTGGAAGAGCATTATGGTGGCAATAATACAGCCTTGTAAAAAGCATGCCCCACAGTCCAAGGGGAATGAGTGACAGACACTCGGGCATTATCATATTAGCACATGGGGTCTGAGAAAATACACCCTTCACTATAAAAATAGGGTTATTGTGAGCCATGTTTTCACAGACATATAGAGCCTAAGACAAAATACACCAGATTATACAAGGCATTTGCAGTCCTTTCAATTACAAACACCTAAATAGTAAAAATACCTTGCATGTTGTTGCAAAGAAACCATGAGCCTTTATACTACAAAATATATGTATATGAGTATAGAAACTGAGTATCTTACGCAGCAACAGCTAACAAATCAAAACAAACACACTGGCATATGGCCATACTCAGCTACACAGCTATACAACTGCTAAACAATAGCATGTCCAATACACACAATGCTGGTTTTGCATGTGCTCAGCTATCATAACAATGAATGTAGTGATTTATCTACCATAACAATGAAAGTAGTGTTTTTGTTTATCTTGTTTTTTTTTTTTTCTACAGTGCCTTGAGAGTATGGCAGTTGTGTCTTGCTTATCTCAGAGAGGTGCTATGGCTCTGTCCTGTGCAGTGTGTGAGTGCCTTTGCATGCGTTCACAGCATTTGCCTCTGCATCCTGACAGTCAGAGTATTAGAGTGCATCAACTCTGTCTGAACTCAACAATCCCCAACACAATATCAAAGACCCTGTGTCGCATAAATGGCCATCTCATTTATATTGCATTAAATTGCTTTCGTTCGCATTGTGTGTTTTGTGTGCGTGCATGTGTGTGTGTGTGTGTGTGTGTGTGTGTTTGTCTCTTTAGGTATGTGCGTGTGTGTCCGCTTGCCAGCCTGACTGCATGTGAGGTGTGTTTACTTTAGTCGGAGATATCCTCTGGAAGCTATAGGGGATACGGCTGTAATCTCAGCCAACACAAATACATAATGTAATGATGATGCGATTAGCTCCTAGCCCTGCGTTTGCTGACTGGCTAAAGAGAGGGAAGGGGAGCATCTGTAAAGAGTAATAAAAGAGTGCCACTATCAGCTGCTCCATCACAGATAAATGTGCTGCAGGGGGCTTTGTATATATATTACAAATTAAATGAGAGACAACGTCAAAGAGGCGACCTTCCAGTGGATTGTGATCACACCGCGACACTGGAACTAAACATCATTATTATACCATCAGTGCCAAAGGTTTTAATGGCAATGCGCGAGATTTATTACATGGAAATGCTATGCAGCGCACACCAAGTGTACAAACAAATGTGTCTAGGCTGTAGGCAGTATACTTCTTTCCAATGTCATGTATGACAGCTGCTGTTACATTAAGTCCAAGACTCTGAACAGATTCCTTTTAATATGCATATAAGTGGAGTGTACAAAGTAAGTGTTTGTGACAAGTTATTGACTCAGCTGGAGGGTTATTTGCATGTCCAAGTAGAGAAATGTGTTATTACATGCTGGTCAGTTTTCATCTTTGGAATTACAAAACAAGTCACAGTCAATTACGGTCAATCTGCATTCAAACTTTTACTTTTAGTACTTTATTTTCTTTCTTCATTCTTTTTTCTTTGGAAAATGAAAGTGCTGCTCTGTATTTGTCTTCTTTGTTCTTGTCACAATGCAGCAGAAAATTGATCTTTTAAATTCAAAAGCCTGTGCATCCTAATACATGGTCCTTACCTGTTATCGATTATCCTTCAACCAGGTTTGACATGGCGTCTTTGGAGAATTCTGCAACAGAATGGGAAACAAGGAGGAAGAGGATCAATGTTTTTACATTATGGCTGAGGTCTGTCATAACTGCTCCTTCCTTCTGAATTGGCGAGTGGAGGAAAAGCCTCTCTCTGCAGTCAGAACGGGACTCCCAAGGAGGAAGGCTATTACAAGCTACACAGCACGCCACTATATCACATTTATGGATGCATTCCCTCCAGAGTTTTATTTTGTCAAAGTGTTCATTGGGGGTATTTTGCCTCAGAGTGATGCAATATCAAATATGCATGATGGGAGAGATGATCTTCCTTCTGAAAACAGCTCTGCAAAACCATTGATGTTTAAATTCATCTACTTTAAGCTTCTGTACAATATCATGCAGATTTGTTTGTATCACTATCTTCAATCTCTGTGTGTCTCCGATCATTTCACAAAGTGAAATGTAGGTAACACAACACACACCGCAGCACACAGTCCTACACACTTACTGTAACTCTCTCTCTCTCACACACACACAGACACACACACACACACACACAAACACACACATACACACACTTCAAAGGCACAAGGGATGGTCACCTTCCCACTCAGTGGGATGCTTTCTACACCTGAAAAACAAAGCTGAAATATTGGCATTCAGAGTGCAGAAAGAAGCCAAAGGCCAGGGAGAGGACACAGAAAGCCAGCCAGATATACAGAAAGGAAATGATTTGTTGGAATGCAAACAACAGGGAGATTAAACTGTACGTGTTAATAATTGATGATATGTGGTCAATGGGCTTACATGAGGCTTATTGGACCTTCATATCAAAAAAAAAAACAACGTTGACAGATATTATGTGGGAAAATACAGTAATCACTATGCTATACATGTAATTGATATATTATGACCTGCCCTGTTAGCAGAAAGCAAACAGTGTGTGCTATATTAGGCCCCTTGTATTAGCATAGTGTCGATGCAAAGCAGCCCAACTTCTCTCCTGTGAATATCTGCAGAAAATGTGCTAACCTCAGAAGGCAAGACTTCACAGTTTTTTCTGAATTGTTTGAACACATTTTCTGAAGCTATAGCTCATTTTCTCAAAACTATAAACACAAGTGGAAAAAACAAACATGAAATGCCAAATTCCACAAATCTCTTGCAAAAGGAAACATTACATTCAAAACCATGTTATGTCTTCTCAAAATTGAATCTTGCGTTCAAATGATATACACATGCCATCATATGAATAGAACCAATTCCACACTGATGTGCTCAATGGAAAAGTTAGTTATCAGTACACTTACGCCTTCTTCATTTTCTATGTTATACCCACTACAGTATGTACAGTAGCCTACTGTAAAATATTATTATGTTTCTAGACAAACAGAAATACAATAACAAAATACTGTATATAGTTCAGCAAACTGGGTTTGGCTGTAGGACACGGTCCAGTGTCAAGTGTCACCCTTTTACAGTAATATTGTGAAACATGGCAGTGATTCAACAGTGATTTGACTGTCAGTCTAATGGCAGTGTTTGCTGCTACCATGTTCACAAAAGTCTCCTGCTCAAAGTCTCTACCATCATGACCTTTCAGTTCTGTAAAATGTACAAATGGAATAGTCGGCCCCATAATTTCATACATTACATGGAACATACTGATTTGTAATTGAACAGTTTAGCCGCTATTTGTACCTGTGAGTAGTCCATGTAGTAGTGCTTTCCACTTGAATACAAGATATTTTAGTTATGAAGATTGTGCCAAGTGTACAGAATTGTGGGCTGTGTTTTGCAAAACATGTGTTTTAGAATTGCAAGAAGAAGATGTCTCTGTATTTTGCAGAGTTTGTGGGACATGAGTGTCATGTCTTTGACATTATGTCTCAAATTCCTGTTAGTGTGTAAACAATTGGGAAAAAAACTGTAATCATCCAATACCAGTTATTTGATATCAGTATAACGTTATCACTCACTTGATGGATAGGTACATAGGTCCACATTATTATGCTAAGTATAGCCCGCAAGGTGTATGCTAAACGATTTGGATGGAAGATGCTGAGGCAAACAACCTGACACTGACAGACCGGTTGATATGAGGGTCTGATGTGAGAGTGAGAGGATTGTGGTTTTGCAGTTACATTGTAACAAATGGGGACAGTGTTATTTTCAAAGCGACTTTTTTATGTGCCTTGATTGCTAACTTGGACACTCTGAAGGCAACTTGCAAACCCATTTAATCAGGATCCTAATTGTATGACTGAAATGGAATGCTCAACTCTTGTTAGCATATTCATTTGAAACAGCGATCAAACACTTGCACCATAGCTGCTTATATTGAACATTAAGCAAAATTAATGGAGCCCTTCCAGCAAATCAGCATCAAGTATTCTCCCAGGTCATAGATTAATATGGCACCCTTTTGCACAATGGCAGCAGTTATCTACTACACTTATCCACCATCTAAGATTGTTTTTTTTTTTGGGGGGGGGGGGGGTGAGAGTTAAGTCAAGTTTTTCTAAGAGTGCAATAACATCAGCAGAATTAATGAAGGTACACGCCAATGTTTTCACTAGCTTTAATTATTCATTAAAAGTATGCTGTCTGTTTGTACCGATAAGCTCCTGGCTCATTCAGCTCTGTACAGCCATGTAAGCATAGCTGATTTAGCTAGCTGTAGATGCTGCTCTCTACATTCCTGTGTGCCCAGAATCAATGTCCTCCTTCACAATGACAACAACAACATAAACTGGGGTGAATCAGCCCTGCCTGCCTGCCTGCCGCAGCTATTCCATTAAAATGTCTTTCATTTCCAGTTTTAATGCCAAAAACATTTTCCTCTCTTATCCTTTTCCTAAGTTATTTTCATTGATGTCGTTCCCCGCTAAATGTCTCATGCAGCTTTAACTTTCTGACAGAGAAGCAAAAGTTTAGAAAGCCAGTGTTAAAGCTTTGCCAACAATTGAGCTTGTTAGCGGCAGAGCGTAAGGCTTAAATTGGCAGCTCAGAGGTGACAGGTGTGTGGTCCTGCATTGGCTGTATTTGTATTCATCTCACTTTATTTAAGAGGGGGCTGGGGGAGAGAGGGGAGCAGGGGGATAGAAAAAAAGACAGACTAATCAATTAGGCTCTGCTCTGCTTTTCCCTCCTAATCAGATACAGCTCTAATTCTCCTCTGCCAAAAAACGCACAAGGAGGCCACCCTAATGAAGAGCAAGGTGCAGCCACGTCAGCCCACCCCACATTGAGGCAGTGGGAGCTGATGCTCACTTTTTTCCAGCTTTTTTCAAGCTTTCTAACATCCTGCAGTGGGATCCGATTTGGAGGTGCCCAAGTGCCACCTTCACATCTTCCCCAGTGGTGATGAAGTGGTTGTTTTGGCAGCCATGTAAGCCCGGGCCCAATCCTCTCATGTAATGATCTGACAGCTGTGACCTTCATGGGAACTTGTCCAATGACCCCGCAGGTGGAAAGCTGCTGCTGCACTGGTATTAGCAGACAGACAGACACCTCTTCAGGGAAGGGGGGTAGAAATAAGAGGAAATGTTTGGCGCAGAGGAGAGAGCAGCCTGGAGACACAGTAATTTGTCTGGGCCTGAGCCTGCCGAGTGGAGTCAGGGTAACACGGGGGTAAGGGCAGAGTGTATACTAACAGCACATGATGAGCATGTACTGCCACTGGAGCGTAGAGTCACGGGGCATGGTGAAAATAACCCATGCTAAACACCACTTTGGGCTCAGTGAGGAGGAACATTACAGAAACTCTTGATTCGCTTTGCGTCATTCACTGACCCACACTACATTACAGATGGCGATCTATTTAAGACTACACAAGAGAACTGCAGCAGAGCTGGGCATTGTTTTGAATCTTTTATTTTCTGCAGGCGTCCCAATCCCTGAAAATCAATCAGCATATGGTGTGTGGAGTTGCAGAGTAGAATTGTTTTCTATCGGTGTATAAGTCTGCATTAGGCGTCGCCACAGGACTCTGAAAAGAAGTCGGTCCGAGATGCCTTGGCTTTTGCCGTTGAGAGCAGAGGTGTATTCTGGGGCCGGTGGCACCGTTCCGTTTACCATACTGTGAATGTAATTAAATCTAAGAGCTGCCAGTATTTACTGGCAAGGGGGGCTGCCTCTCTCCACTCCTCAAACAGCCCTCCATCTGTCTGATTGGATTGTGGTCCCAGGCAGCACCAGAGATGACATGGGGACTGGAGGACGCAGCCCAGGCTGAGGTGCCCCCAACATGGCCTTGTGCTGTTTTTAATACACTGCCACCTAGCCAGGGGGATTCAGTAGCAATCACTGATAATGAATGATGTATGTGTGTGTGCGTGTGTGTGTGTGGGGGGTGTGGGTGTGGGGGTTTGTGTAAGTGCATGTGTTTATGCATACAGACACAAAAAGAGTTATAGGACATTTCACAACCCCTCCAGGGTATCAAACACAATGATTAGTATTTTCTCTATGATGATTTTGCTTGATATAAGAAGACCAAAGCCTTGACAGATAGCGGATATGGTGTAGACTATAAAAAGTTAAGTGTGGGCAGAATACTGAGGGGCAAAGGCACACAGAGATTCACTCTCTGGTGGGTTTAATGACTTAATGGTGCAAAGATCCAATAGAAAGATGGTGGTATGAAACACAGATCTCATTTTAATTGACTCCATTGACAGTGTATGCTGGTGGTTTACCCAGATGCAAGTAGGGCTGGCTGTGACTGGACTGGCTTGGTGACACTGTGTACGAAGTTATGTTCCAGCCAATATGTCCTAAGATGACATATTGTGCTGTCTCTCTCTCTCTTTCTCTTTCTCTCCCTCTGTTTGCGTAGCTACTTTATAAAACGAACGCATGTACACAGGCAATGTATATCAAACATAATGGGAAAATCAAAGACACTTTGCTACGGGCAACATTTGCTATTGGAAATACATTGCATTTATCATAAAATACCAATAAACGTTTAGATGAGACAAAAGCCTAGCATTTGATGTCTGTCTTTGATATCTTACAGGTTTGGATATTTTCTTGAAAATATCCAAACCTTTGTGTCTTTCACTCAAAAGCATGAAATAACTTTGCCATTGTTCCATTTTCTGTTGATTAGACCCTGTTACCTCTTGTTCCTTGGGCAGTTGTTCTTCCGTGAGTACAAGGACCATCAGGACGGCGTGTCCTTGCCATTAGCTCAGCATGGAAGCAGCTGTCTCACTTATTACTGCCCTGCTTTACCTCACCAGGACCAGTGGCTGGACATGGCAAAAAAAAAAAGAAAAGAAAAAGAAGGAGAAGAACTAGAGGCCGGTACCCTCTGATTATGGTAGTTATGGCTTATTGTGCATGGGAAAGGGTAGTGATTGAGATGGGGGCAAGTCCTTGGAAGTCAGACCCGGAGTTAAGACAATGACAGTTATGATTAGGTCTTCTTGATGTGGACTCGGTGCTGAGCCAGCGGGGCCTGAGACGGAGCAGCGAGAGAGGGCAAAGGAGCCTCCTGTGGAGCCACTGATCAAATATGGTGTTCAGTACAGCGATGTGGCGCACAGGAGGGGCAGATAAAGACACAGGCCTCGGTCTGAGTCACAGAGAGAAAAAAGTCTCCCTGGGGAAAAAAAAAAAACAAGAGAATGAAAGACATCTGGGAAGATTTGTGTGTGGCAGTGTGCCTTTAAGACAGCAAAAAGAACAAGATGTGTTTGAAATATTACCCGGATGGTGCCGCGTTTTCCATTTCTTACTGTCCCCCCCGTGCTCCCTTCATATACACTCTCACAATAATAAAACAATCATTTTTTTTTCTCCCAATCTCTCTCTGCAGAGTCAATCTTGGAGAAATCATTTTTTTTGAAGCTATTCACCAAGGTTACACGGGAACAAACCTCTGAGCATGGCCATCCAGCTGTTTATCTGTCTTCCTTAAACACACACACACACACACACACACACACACACACACACACACACACACACACACACACACACACACAGCAAGCAACCTATACATTCTATACCTCATGCCATGCCAAAAAACAAATTGTAACCTACAGTAACAATGCACCTATTGTTCCCTATAGTAGGTTTATTGTAAGGCTGCATGTGTTGGATGCATAATTACAGTAGTCATTCACAGTTTACAGTCTTCTCACTGAAGGACAAGATAACACTGTGACATAATTTCAGCCAAAGGGGACTTTACTGTTCTTTTGAAAATTGCTGTATGCCTGTTACAGTGATACTGTACATGTTGGATTACCCATTAGAGGGCACTCTTCATCCTCATCCTCTCTAAGCCAGTCTTGTCTTTTATATCACCCCAAATGCTCACTTTCTGTTTCTTCTTCTCAGTCTTTCCCATCTTTTTCTTCGCTCCCGCTTGTCAGTTTTGCCCTATATGCCCCCCCTCTCTCTGCCTCATCTACCGCACTTGACTTTGTTTTCTCTCTCATTCTCTACTCCTTTTTATCTGTCCACAGCCTCCCCCTCCTCTCTCTCTTCCTCTTTCCCCTTCGTGGGACGAGTACTCTCTCTCCTCCAGCTCCCTGCTCACCTGAATGTCTGCATTCATCACATCATCCAGGAACAACTCAACAGTCGCACTAACACGATGTATTAGAGAGCGAGATGGGATGCGAGATGCAGCCTCTATCTAATTTCCCGTACCTGTAAATTGAAAAAAAAAAAAAAAAAAAAAAGAATCTATGGAATGGAGGCTGTGTGGAACTCCTCTGACAAACTCTTATGAAAAGATATCAAATCAGCATTTTCTGATACACTTCCAGGATGTAATCACATACTCCTGAACTTTTCCTTGAAGCTGGAAAATCTGATATCAAACCTCCCCTGCAACATGACAGAGTGCGTTTGAAATGAGCTACAGGGGACCAAGAGTGAAATAATACATTAGAGGGCTAATAATACATTATTGCTTTGGATTAAATATGTATCTCCTTGATGTGATATCTCACTTTTATCCCTCTCCGGTGCTCTCTCGCTTCCGCACCGCAACATCACATACTGTATCTCCTATGCGAGACATCCACATGTATAATCCACACTGTGACATGGGGAGCGGGGCGGTGGCGGAGGTGAGAGTGAAGAACTCTTTATTCCAAAGAGCACTTTGTGCAGTCTGTGAGTTCAGCAGCCAGAATGGGGAACTATATATGTTGAGGTGTTTTTTGTTTTTTTTATGAGCGAGAGAAAACACACTTTGTGGATACATAAGGCACTGAATACAATTTTGGACTCAAAATTACCAGGGAATTACGGATAGATTTGCAATCACACCAATTTTAGACAAGCTTCACTATTCACTATGTGAATAATGACTAAATGTCAACTCATACTGTTGAGGTGTTCATTTGATGTTAAACTACTACTAAAAAAAACAAAACAAGCAATTCCCCCATACTTTGATCTAGTTAAATTGCTCATGCACTTTTAATGTTTGTACTAAAGTCAGCACAGTGATTATGTTTAACTCTCATGATTCAAAGATGTGTGGTTAGACTGTGTCGTGCCCTCTGGATTAAAAGAGGCATCTCAATGTTTTCTTTGACATAGTTCAGATTGGAGAATGGCAAACTTGGATGTTTGGAAAGTCTGCTGGATTTACAAGAGTCATCCTTTAATCTGAGATACATTCATTTGAGCAGAGACACTGGATGCAACCGAAATAGTTGAACCTGTTTTACCTAAATTTACAGAGACTTAAACATATCATGTTCCATCTCAGATCGACCGGTATGAATGGAAGTTATTTGTATTGACCACAGTTTTGTGTTCTTATGGGTAGTAGAAAGAGAGGACAAATGTAATTTCTGGAGATTTTGGGTCTCTCTGAAGAAAAATAACAGTATTAAAGCCTGAAGCCTGGTGTACAGCCTGAGTCTGTCTGGCGTGTGGCTTTCAAGTCCAATCTTTTTATTACTTTTTTTTTTGCTTTTCCTAGATGCCTTAGAATAGCCCAAGCATGCATTAAACATTGTATCAGCATGGTCAATTTTATACTTGTTTTATGGTTGTCCATCCAATTCTTGTGTCTGTCTGGTTCCTTACTAACCCTATTCACAGTGTGCGGGTTACAGAACAATAACAGGACAATAGCATGTTGAAACAGGCTGAAACAAATGAGTGTGAGGATAATGAAACTCTCCCACAAGCAAACAACATCTTCTAATTTCTGAATCGCCAGTAACCTGTGACAATGGCTTATTCGCTTAATATGATTGTGTTTTCATACATATTACACTGAAGTTGCCCAGATAAATGTAGCTAATAGAAAATGTTCAGTAACACAGAGTAATGCCCTTGACAATGTAGCAGGAAAAACATAATTAAGTGAAAACTGAAAGCTCTCCCACATCCTGTCTATTCTCTAAAATGTATAGTTATAATTAGCGTGTTGTTGTCCACAGGGATCTTGACTTAAGAGGAAGTAGCTATGGAAGACAGCTGGACCTCATTGTTGTGTTTTGTATACATATCAACATTCATTAGGAAATCTGCAAACTTACGTCTTTCTGGGCTGAAGAACTCTTACCCCTGTCAAAGTTACCTAATAAGCAACAGGATGAAGCGCCTCTGGCACAACCTCAGGCATTTCCTGGAGCAAATGCAAGCTCAGTAAAATGCTTTTTGAAGCTGTGAATAGATATTAGAAAAACAGCATACACCCCAATACCATTAAGACGTTACTGTATTTCAAAATTTTCAAAAGTTCTATTCTTACACACGTTCTATTCTGGGTGAAGGCGCTTTTCTGTTTTACCTGAGTGTCAAAACATGGGAAATGAAGGTATCTGTATTGTGCTGTTTTCCAGGTGTCTGTGTTTGTGATCCCTCGAGATGAGAACACCTCAAATGCATTCTGAGGAGCTCTTTTATTTCTCCTCTAATGAGCCGATAGCCAGCGGGCAACTGTTGGCTCCTGCTGTGTCTTAGTCTGTATAGGTAGTTTCCCTTTCAAACACATCCCATCCACCCCCTGCGGCCAGCAGTGCCAGGTTGCCACTGTGCTTCATAGTTTCCACCGACACTAGCTCTAATCTTTAGACACAGCAAGCAAAGAGCCAGAGACCTCCTTTCAAAAGAGAAAACAAGAGCAGGTTGAGTTCATAGAACATGACATATGTCTGAAAATGGGTTCCTGTTATGCTGATATGGCTCTTCCTGAGGCGTTCATTGACACCTCACAGCAGGTGACCACCGATTAATCTCTCAGCCACATTGATATTCAACCAACAGCGTGGCGATGGAGCTCCTCAGATGGGTTTCGGTTAGGAGAAAGGCATAGAATACTTATAGTGGATGAGGAGGGCTTCTTCACTAGGCTAAAATGTGGGGACCAAACATACTGCCAGAGAATGAAAGACATCTGGGAAGATTATTGCTGTGTAATAGGAAAAAGGAAAAAAACCAAACATTTTCCTCAGGTTGTATGGTGCATATGGTCTTTGTTGCTCAGTTATGTACACAACAAGGTGGGACTGGCAATGTTCAGACAGAGACCTTCCTCATTATCCTTGCCAGCAACAAATAAGAAAAGATAAAAAAAAAAAAAAAAATGCCTCTGCAACAGAAGCATATCTGACCTTCCAATTATCTCCTATCCATGTTTTTGTCTATCCGGCACATTTTACCAGTTGAAGGTTAGACACTAATTAGGGCTCAGTTTGGTCTCCACCCTAAAATCTGAAAGAACCAAATAAAATATTTAACATGAACAAGTCCTGAATAAAAGGCTTGCACAATAAGATCCACAGTGAGGTTGAGAAATAATTTCCCTTGCATGTATTCTACAAACCATTACCTTGAAATATACAAACAGACTGAGACGTGACACTAGCCTTTGTAATGCTGTGCGGTGTCTTTAGTGAAAAAAACTCTTTCTGTGGATGCTAACTATGCCTGGAAACTAGAGGCATGTATCTGGCAGGGAGGAGTCGAATTGCTTTTGGTAGTTGTGACAGATTGGTTAGCAAACGTGAGCCGATCTGGCCATTAGTAAAAGACACAAGTATTTTTTTTTTCTTGCTGGTGGTATATTGTTGTGATTGTGGTGGGAGTAATTAGCAGAGTTCGTTTAGTGTAATGAGTCCCCTTGCCTGAGCTCATGAGAGAAAGTAGGAGAGGTTCTGTGGTATGCTATAAGTTCATCTTCTCGGAGGTGGTGAGAGAGCTTATCGATTATATCCTGCTGTTTCTCTCAAGTCTGAGAAAGCCCTGTCAAGGAACCACGCAGCTCTATAGCCTTCCTCACCACAGGTTCAAAGAAAAGGAAGGTTTTATTTTGCTTTGATAGGGCCAATATTGATAATAGCCAAGGGCATAGGTTCATGTGTGTGTTAATTAACATGAAATGACACAGACATTATCTTCTGCACGACTGTTGAAGTTGAAAGTTGAAAAACTCTACTAGTGTGGCTAGAAGAAACTGGTTTTCTCTGCTGTTGGAATCCATTCATAAATTCAAATGAAGCTTAAAGGCGTTTAAAATAAACTTCAATTCATTTAAGTGCAATGAAATAGGAATTCATTGATTTGCCCCGGTAGAGAATTTATCTGTTATGAATGAAAGTGGTTAAATGTAGTTGCATATCTAAGGCAGGAGTGGCAGCTGTATTTACACTAGTGGTTGCAAAAATAAATTGACTGCCTTTCTGTCTAGTTAGTGATGGGATTGTGTTGTGAGCTTCCTGGAGTCTAAGGAACTTTCAATTCATTTACTCCTGACCGCTCATTTTCAAACTTGCTGCAAACAATGGATCCATATAAAGAACATGCTGGAAACAAACAAACAAGGAACGGAAACTGCCAAGATTGAAAGAAGTAGTAATGAATCAGATTTGCATTAGAGAGGTTTTGCCACTGAAAACCAAGAAATATAACATTTTGTTATTTTTCCACATGTTGGTGCAGGAATTGCACATGAACCCTAGTCTTATGGTTTGAAGCACCTTGGTATCTCCAGTGTCCTTGTTTACTGTGGCAGAAGCCTGGGATTCCACACCTTGTAGGTCCAATATGCAACTTTGTAGTTTCCTTTCCTGAAACACGTGGCTGTAAAAAAAAATCAGCAAGCAAAACTTCCATACAAATTTTGAGCCAAACAAAGGAGACCACCCTAATCTGTCACCTAATTGTTCATTAATTATATCGTAAATCACTGTGACAATGACAGCTAGTCCCAATTACAAATGTCACGGTTGGGCTGGCCCCTCCATCAAGCTTCATTGTCCCTGGAAACCACATTGTGTACAAATCACCTTCTTTAATTAATGCCAGAGCCATAGGTCATGTAAAAATAGAGACCCTACTACATTATTTTTTTTTTTCCACATGTAGCTGTTGAAGTAAGATAAGAAAACAACAAGTACATATTCTGAACATATTCTTGTTTTTGTTAAATTATACTCAGCAAATGTGAGATTCAGTTCTGTTAAGATGACTTTTTACTTAATGATGAAAAACAAAAGCTAAATTAAAACATAAGAGTCTGGAAATTATAAAGACTTTAATGTTTAACAACAAAAGGTCTTGAATAATCTAGGCATAATCTGAGTCAAATCAAACCACTTTGCCCAATTATACTGCATCTGATGTTTCACCCCTTTCTTTTCTGCAACAATGAAACATAATACTGGAGTGAAATATGTGTTTATCCTGTTGCTACAACTGCCCCTGATTGCAATTTAGAATTATTTAGCAGTAAGGGCATTGCTTTTAGACATTTCTCCAGACTGTTACAATATAGTCCTCCAACAACCAGCACTAATAAGTATATAATAAATATTCTTCTTTGATGAAAATGGTTTTCTTTGGCAAGATTTACAGTATGGTCATTTCGTTTTAAGACTGAAAGTTATTATGGATGATGTCATAGGTAAGGTAGAGATTTAAAATACTATCAAACTTTGTTTAATTGAATTCACTAAACAATAGCACACTGCTTCCAACTTTAACATTAGGACAAACTGATAAATTAGTGTGTATTATATTACCCCCCACAAAAAATGCATTTTTATTGTTATGGTGTCACGATGCTTAGTTAATTTATCATAACCGCATACTCATCTCCATGCATTTTTACAGATTCAAAGAGGACCCCTTGCTACACGGCTGTATTTTAACAAGGTAATGCACGCAGTACTTGAGAACAGGTGAGTGTGGCTCGGGCCTAATGTGGCGACAGGCTGCGCACTGCCCTCCACTCAACCTGTTGGTCCCTGCACCCTGGGGACTCACCCAATAAGGACTTGGCACTGCTGCACAACAGTGCCCTTTGTGATTCCCCTCTTCCTCAGCACTGTAAATTTGTATTCCGGTTGTGTTTGAATGCCAGCAGTGACAGCTATTTAGCATTATATTTGAATGCCTTTAAAAGGACCTCTTCAAAGGAGCACAGGCATGGTAACAGGGAATAGAACAAATAGCAGATGGTGTTGAAACTCAATGTTCACATCGGGGGGTGATGCAAATGTTCATCATTCATTAATGCCGAGGACAGTAATTTGATAATGACGGAATACATTGCAGTCACTTCATCATAATATTATTCTGCTGCACACTTAGACAATCATGTCTTGAAAGAACGAAGTGAACAACAACAACAATAACAACAACAACAGGCCCACAGAAACTTTTTGGAAACAAATTAAAGAATATACCTGCTTATCCAAAGAGAGATGGGCATTGACAGCCAGCTCCGATGGAATGGCCTTGCCGGGAGTTAATGAAACAGATCAATCTTCATATGCCTTGAGGATGATCGAAACAGGTCAGTCGTAAAGTTATGAATTCAGAGAGGGGAGGCATCCGAGAAAGGTTATCATCTATGCCGCATGGAATTGAACTGAGGAGACAAAAGGGGTGGACTGCACCTAGCTATCAGACTGTAAACACACAAATCAATTCATTAGCAGGAGTAATCGACAGGGGGTTTCAGCGCTCGGACCAGTATCACATAGTAATTTTCATCGCCACTGTTCCTTACATAATTAGCCATGCAGCAAATCCTCAAATGATTTTAACACTCAGGTGTCAAGTGTTGAATATTTTTACTGGTGTGGCTGTGGCAGCACATGGTCAAACTCAATTATAGCCCACGGTGGCGCTACATTAATGCAGAGCAAGGAGCAGCATTTCACAGATTCATTATGTTACTGTTTACTCAACTGTGCTTCAAGCAGTTAATACTCTTTAATGGTCAACAATACATCTACCTTTACATACTAACCACTGCCAAGCCAACATTGCATGGGATACAAGGGTCTTACAGATTTGCAGCATTGGATGGCCAGAACATGAATCTAGGTGAGAGGTGTGTGTGATTTAGAGCTGGGGACTTGTTAACTTTTTAACCAGTTCCCATACTGGGTGAAATCAAGGATAAACCCGTTGCACTGAAGGACTGTTGGAGCACTTCATCCATCGCCCGTATGGAGGTCAGCTTTAAGACACCTACTGCCTCACCCTGGGCCTCTGATATCTAATCAATAAATAATCTGTGACTGGCTCTGCACTACCAATCCTCCATCCATCACCCACTGGGCTGCCTTTATCATTCTGTGAATTTATAGGCCACTGCCTGCATGCTAAATTATAAGTTTGAATTTCCTCTCAAATCCTCACAGTGATTCCTTTGATTCATCATATATGAGGTCAGATTGTGGAAGCTAAAAAGATGGACTTCTCTGAATAGACCTGGTAAAATGTCGGTGTTATCGTCGATTTTCAACAATACCCATGGCAGCAACACTCATGCAGAATAAACAATGGAATTGTTTTTTTACATTCAAATTAAAAAATGGTCTTCGTGTCATTGTTCTGCATCATGCACTTGTCTCTTGACCTTATCTCTGCCTGTTCTTGCCAAATGGACAAAGCAACAGCACACTCATGCATCCTGTCACCGAGCGCCACACATAATTAGCCTGTTTCTTTCATGTGTGAGGTGGATTCTGCTCCAAAAGCCCCCAGCTAAACATGCTGTAATGAAGATTTGAGAGCCATGAGATTGAGCTAAGGGAAAGTTGATCTTATTTGCTTTAGCGTATTTTCTCTCTCTCTCTCTCTCTCTCTCTCTCTCTCTCTCTCTCTCTGTCATCACTTATTCTCACACTTCTCTTTTTCTCCAATCCACCCTGCTCTCTCTCATTGCCTTCACCCCTTCTGGTCTAATCCCTCCCTTTCTCTTTCACCTGCTCACATGCTCTGATCAGCCTCTCCCCCTATCTGCGTATACAGAGCTGGGCAGTGGGAGGAGGCACAGACAGAGGCAGGATCCAGAGGTCATTTTACAAGTGTAGCTGCTAATTAACAGGAATGGGATGATTCATTTCAAAGGGAGATGGTGTGGACACACAATACAACCAACCATTTCATCTTGTAGTTTTTTTTTCCCCTTGCCCAGTGTTGCTTCCCTTTCAAAAGTGCTACAAAACACTTGATCGCTTCTATTTCCATGGGCACAGACACCTCTCCCCACTAGATTAGCTCATTTCTGAGAGTGAATGCCTCTTGGACAAATCCACCCAATTTTCTCATACCAGAGATGACATTTAATTCCACATGTGCGGCAGCTAATGCTCTAACAGTTTTCACCATTCATTATATTTAATGGCCTCCGCAAACTCAGGGCTGTTAATGTGAGGCCTTGGTAAAAGAATCACGAAATATACTTCCAACATGTTAAGTAGTGTTAAGAGTGTGTATGAGCCCCTATGCAATCTCTTCTTAGTCACGAAGACATCATCAAAATCTCCCGGTATTTCCAACCACTTAGATTACTTTCTAATCTTATCTGTGACATTGCATTCCATTAATTTAGAAGGATGTATTATTTGGTTATCAGAATAATAAAAAGATTGATATCTAGCTGAATAGGGAGGTGGAATACCTTCTTCACTCCATAAAATCACCCTTCCTAGAATATGGCTTCTGTCATGGTTAGGCTAACATAACCTCCAGCTAAAATGTTTTAACTGAAGTTCTAATCAATAATTCAACCATGCAAGCACCCATCCTCATCACATGCCTATCAAGAAGCTGAAATATAATTCAGTCTTATTTGAATGAGAGGCGAGTGTGTGTGTGTGTGTGTGTGTGTGTGTGTGTGTGTGTGGGGGGGGTGCATATGAAAATAGGAAAAGTAGAGGTGTCTCGTTACAGGTGATGATATTGCAGCCTAGATTGATGCCATAGTTCTATCTCTGCTGAGGAGTCAATGACATGGCTGCCGGTACGAATCAAGCTCACAGCTGTCAGAAAGCTGGAGAGCGGCTCCGTTTGTGTTTGTCTCAGATTTGAGCCTCATGGGTAGATTTTTTTTTTTTTTTTTTTTTTTATGCAAAATTGAACAACAGTGGGTTCCTAGATATATTGAAAATGTTTATTTATGTAATGTGTTTGTGTGTATGAGGGAGAAACGAGAAAAAGGGCGGAAGATGGGAAGAGAGAGGGAGAGATGAGTTTCTATGAGATGACAGAGAGGGAAATAGGCAGGGGCCAATTTGAGGAGGGATGAGAAGGGATGGCAACACAACAAACGCAGAATATGTTTTGGATTCTCTTTGTTAACCGTAGATTTTGGGGGAGAAGCGAGGGGAAACATTTCAGTTTCCCACCATCAACCCTGTCAAACTTGTCACCCAACTGGCTGTATGGGTATGGTTCATGCCTTTCATTGAGAATTTGCATTACATCAAGTCCCCCTGCATGATGACTACAGTGAGCTACCAGACAGGTAATGGATCTCATCAATACCCCTCATTCACCTTCAAACAGAAACCCATTAGCAGGAGGAAATATTCGATTTGAATGTGGAAGGAGACAGTTGTTCTGGTGAGGCTGAACAAAGGTATCTGGAAGGTCTGCTGACTGATCAAGGACCCAGGCGGGGAACACATGTCTTCTTTATCCCTTCACACTGCGGTTCACACTCGCGGGCATCTCACAACGAGTGGAGGTCATCCTTAATGGCATCAAGAAATAAAAACGGTGTCTATTGTTATTCCAAGGAATCTGTCTCTCACTTGCCTCCGCCATAGGCCACATTTCATTAGTCCCATCAGCAAGGTAATTCAGAATAAAATATGGAGGCTAAATTACAGTGCGTGAGAAGCCTGATAATCTAGTCACAATGCTGACACATCTAGGCTAGCTTGAGGACCGGTTAATGAAGAAAAAGGAAATCTAAATGAGACAGGTGTGCACACACACTGTCAAATTATCTCCAAAGTACGGATTCATTTTTTGTTGTGGCGCATGCTGGGTCACTGCGCGACACGGACTAGTGAGGTTCACGGTCAGTTTTTGTACAACACAAAAAAATTTAATAGCGATTTTACCCAATTGATATCAATATTGTCACCAAAAGGCTTTGGCTCAGATGTCTGGGTTATGCCTTGAGGTCACATATTAACGCACAGGTGTTCAAATCTAAAACACTTCAGATCTGACGGTCAGAGGTATGAATAGAAATGTGTGAAACGGTGTGCTGCTTTCCTGTGATACTTGACAGCAGTGTATTAGATCAACCAGGGTATTAGTCATCTTTCACTGACAAATCTAATACAATAAACCTCTTGACAACTGAGATATTAGTGAGGCTCCAGAGAAACAAAGCCACCATGACATATCAACTTCATACTGTATCACCTAGAATAATGGACAGCTTCTGCTTTAGAGAAGTGGTTGGAATTGAAATCATCTCTTGGACTATGTACCCTATTACTCTAACTTAATACATGTGTCTGAGTGGGTGTCCAGTAAATGCTGCTAAGTGAAAATGACTGTGATTTGGTGCTTGGTTGAATATTATGAAGTCAAACACCTACACAGCTGGAACAGCTGTTTACAGATATATCACTTCTAAGGTTCCACCTTTCACTTCGCTCTGATTCACTGAGATGATGGATAGCATGTATCCTACCATGTCTCCCCAGGTGAACCGAATTGAATACACACATTGGAATAAAACATGGGGATTCGCTGGATTGTGTCTGTCAAATAACGTGCAAAATGTCTGTGTATGTATGTCACAGAGGAGGAGGCTCCAAAAGGCAGATGCTGGGGAGGAGAAAGTGCTAAATCATCAGATAGTGCAAATGTAAAGATAATGAGAAAGCAATAGGGACCAAGATGGAAAGCAGGTGGAGTAAATTAGAGAAAATAAGTGATTTTTAAAATGTATTTATTTATTTATTTATTTTTGTCAGGAAGAGAGAGTGCAATTAAGGAGTTATGAGAGGATTGTGTTGATGAATAAAATAAATGTGAGGGGAATCAATTGTATTATTATCTATCTATCTATCTATCTATCTATTTATCTATCTATCTATCTATCTATCTATCTATCTTTTTTTTCCAGTTTAATCTACAACTGGCTTTATTACCAACAATCTAAATACTGATAAAGAATGCAGTGAGTAACTTAGTCAAAGAACAAAGTCTTCACGGCGAGAGCTGTGCTGCAGATCTGTGCCAGTAGACTCTTTATGTTTATAGTTTCGCAAACGTTTATCAGGTGAACAGGAAGGAAAGCCGCAGAGGGAAGGTAGTCATGGGAGAGAGAGTTCTGCAAAAAGTCATTTTGGCAGGTAGTGAATATTTTATGCTGAGCAAGGCCAAAAGTTTTGGATGAGGAAGAGACAAGCAGATATGCATAATAATGATTCTCTCCCCATGATGTACAAATCTATGGGGAGGAATAGAAATCATTTCTCCGACTTGTGGTCCACCGGCATCTGATGTATTGCATTGTGTGATGCAAGCAGCGGGTGTGAGTGAGAGACAGTCAGCTTCATTCAAGATATGAAAACAATGTATAGGTCAATGGGTGCTGCTGGGAATTCTGGGTCCCCCGGCAAGACGTGACACCGTGTTTGTTCTTCCTTCTTCTTCCTTTTGGGGAATGGAAGTTATTGAGAAGCATGGCATGTTTAGATGACTAATGATATTAAGTATTAAGAGGTGACTTGACAACAGTTGTGGATTTAGAATATTCATAGTGTTATTCTTATAATCCCTGACAATTATCACACCTACAATATGCAAATCCTGACAAAATATTGCGACAACAGGCCCATATTTGATACCACACATATCACAAGACATTTTAGAAAATCTTTTGTGTTGGGATGTCTTGTCAAATACACTACTATTTATGACAGCCTTGGCTGGATACTTATCCCATGATGACTATTAATGCTGTTGTTGCTTTAGAAAGCAAAATGTTGTGGCAATTTTATTCATGCCTTTGGGGAGCTCATTTTATTATTGCTATGAAAGAGTACTAACACAATTTATTTTAGACTAACTGAATCATTGTAGCTGCAAGCTGGCTGAATTGTGGGTCAAAATGGCCAAAAATGTCACACATTCATGACTTTAGACTGTTCAGTAAATCATTCTTTGGTGATTTACAGTTACTTCCTTAAAAAGTATAACCACCACTCTGTTATGCCTTATACCTGGTTTGCAATATATATTTTTTATTTTTATAACCGTGGGTTAAAATAGATGTGCTTATCATCAAGTGATAACTTCCAAGAGATCCAGTGACTTCTGTATACATCTGACAGATACAGTATATCAGAGGAAACTGACTATGCAAAGTTTATTGTTACAGCAATCACCAATATGCCTATAATGTTTCATCAATCTTTCATTACTTTTATTAGTTTATTACTCTTTTTTTCATAAGGCATGGTTAACCACTAAAACTACTGTATATTTGGTTATAAAACATTATACAACTTCTTAATTATTTTTTTTATTTACTCCTTTAATTTTCAAGCTTGCACAAATCAGATTTAAGATCCTTTCAGTTCTTTAAGTTTACACACAATAGAAAGTTAACATTGCTTCCACTTTTTTTCTGTGAAAACCCAAACTGGGTTGTTTGGCTTGGGTTTAGGTCTAAACCACAGTCTCTGGCAGAAAGTGTCTGAGTGAAAATGTGAGTGATGGACATTGCATACAAAGTAAAGTTAACATTCCCTGCACGTCGACTATTACGAACCCAGATAAGGTGATTTGGTCTGCATTCATGTCTAGATTCTAGTTTCCAGCAGGCAGCTGTTGAAGTGTAGGAATTCTAAACAAAATTCAAATAATCTTTTTGCTAGCATTCTAGGCAGCTGTGTTTTTGCAAGTTGGTAATATATGACATTAAAGATGTAGATATGATCATTTTTCAAGATGTAGTTTAAACCACATTAACTAACTTTAGTGAACAAAAATATGTATCTTTTGGGGTAGCTTTGCTGTACGGCCACATCTTTCTATGTGAAGTAGCCTATACCACATCAGAAAGTGTAAATGGTATAGACTTTACAATTTACCATTTACAATGTTACAGTAATAAGGCACACTAGAAGCTCCATAGTCTTGGTAGCTTGTAAAACTATACTTTGAAAATAACTTCCCCAACACTGCAGCATATTTAAAACATGAGTTATTAAAATCCACAAAGAAACAAACCACTGATATAAAAATAATTCACTTGGAAACTAGATTTGTAATAAAATAAATAAAAAATAGCTCTTTCAATTTAGTGTTTGACATCAGCATTTGTATGTGGCAAATTAATTTGGATATTTCATTTTTGATGATATTGTTGTGCTTTCCCAGAGGTATTTCACAGTTGGTGTTTCACAGTTGGTACACAGTTACTAATTCACAAAACAGAAAATCTTGGAAGAACTTGATGTACTAAGCAATTTTTCATATATCTGGCTTGCTTGGGATTGTACACTGTACTACTCTTTGTCAAGGCAAGGTACTTTACGGTTGTATACAGGTACAACTGTAAGATTACATTTATCGGAAATACAGTACATGACAAACATAAAACATTAGAGATTACTTTACAACAATGCACTCACAAAACATACACTACGTCATCGTAAAACCGCCACTGCATACATTTACAGCTGGAAATCTTTGCCCCCCATCTGCAGCTCTTGGGAACACAGTTCGCGTCAAGAGGGATACTGACATCAAACAGCATGTGAAAGAGAAGTAACTACATGATTATAACCTTTGCATGCAGATATTATTTGTTATTGTTTCAAGTTTCTCAATTAGAGTGACTTGCGACAGAATGGCATTTTCCTCAGTCAAATGCCGATCCGCGGCTCAGAGGGTAGGAAGCACGGCACAAACATGCAATCTGGTTATAGAAACGAAAGTCTTTGATATGGGTCCCCATGGGCGGCATCAGCTTGAATTCTGAGAGGGGGTTGTATGAATCCTAACAGAAGGCTCCTACTGCAGGGTCAAAGCTACACTGAGAAACGACACGTGCTGAATACATTTGAAATACGCTCTGCTTTGATATTCAGATCAGCCGGTGCCTCTGTTGGGAAGAGCCTTGGGTATTATCATCCAAGTGAGTACATCCATGAAAATGCATGTTGACTTTTTGCACTGACTAAAAGCATACAAGTATGTCGCATACCAACAACTCCACACTCACTTGACTTAATGACTATCATATATGTAACTACAGTATCATTCCAATGCATCAGAGGCATGTGGGTATTTAGATAGGAAGAGAGGAGCAAAGAGATGCATAATCCATTCTTGTGTTTGCAACAAATTGATTAGTCCATTCTATGCAACATCCAGTGTGGGAACCAGTCGACCGTTGTTAGCGGGGTATTTTTTGACAAAGTTGCAGGGGTTGAAAAATAATGAGCCAGAGTCACTTCTGTGTTTCACATCAGTCATTGCTCATGTAAAACAATACCAGTGTGTAAAACTTGGAGAATGTTGGGAAAAGGAACCTTACTTAGCAATCAATAGAATAAACTAGATTAAAAATTCTGGACTCTCCCTTTAATTAGAATTACATCCCATCCCATCTCAAGATTTAATCATTGCACAAAATTAATTATACCACAGAAGCAAGAATATTGTAACCCTAAGGTTATATGGGTGCTAGCCTCTATCTAACTACCAGATAAAACACCAGTGGTTTTAATTATTGATAATTAACCTTATGAAATATGATTCATGCACCCTCGCTCCATCTCTCTCACTCTCTCTCTCTCCTCTTTCTTTCTCATTAACATATCTCTTCTTGATGTTTATATTATGTATATAGACCTCATTTTTCACATACTCAGCTACAGCGGTTATTGGTTTCTGCTGTCTTTAACAGAGTAAAGCAGAAGAACCCAGACCTTATCAAGAGCACTTAATCTAATTATCAATTATCATGTCCCGGACAGGATCTGATGCAGCGCTATACGCATAGCTACAGATTTTCTCCATGTTGTATTGAGCTGAGAGCTATATCCTCCCCTCCCTCCAGCATGCTTCTGCGTACAGTGCAGTAATGTCAGCTCAAATCAGTCATATCAGGCCCTACCTCTCATGTTCCCAGTCTAATTTCCATTGTCCAACTCAGCCGCCCTCCACTTGAAAGGCTGAGCATGGAAATGTTGCTCTCTTCTTCCTAGGACGTCATTAGAATCCCCTTCAGCCACTCGATCACTAGACCCTCATCAGTGACAAGTCCATGTCATCCGCACAGCCAAGACAAGGATATGACTGACAGTTCTCTTAATACATATGTCACACACACACACACACGCACATACACATATCCACTTTCCAATACCGCTCTTTCTTGTCTTTTTAATGCATTCACTTGACTACATGTATATTCAAACTCTCAGGATTGTCTCTCCCATCGCATGCGTGTGCACACAGAGCGCAGTATCATGTGTGTGCGCTGAATTCATAACCAAAGCGATCACGCCTCCAAGGCTCATCAGCTGGCTAGTGCCTCTTCATACACCCTTTGCCGTTGTGGCCGGCTCGGGTTTGTGATTGTCCTGACAGCTCCATTAAGGAAGAGAAGGTGATTGCATTCTGCTCCACTCCAACAGCACGCATGACTAACCAGGCAGCAGCCAGTGGGAGGGACTTCCTTAAGCTGTTTTCCGCTGTGTTTGTGTCAGTTTTGACACAAAGCCTTCATGTAAGCCGGGCTCCACCGTTCACCACTGTCCTATGAGCTGAGGTTGTTAGCGGAGAGGGTGTCTCTCATCCCAACAGTGCCGCTACTTCTTCTATTGTTGAGACAATACGTGGACTTTCACTGGAAATGGAAAACCGTGCAAACTGCATAGAGGATGTCAGGCTTAAAACAATAGAATTTGTGAATAAATGAACATGTTTACTGAATGTGAACAGCTGCAGATAAAAAAAACCAAACCAAAATACTTGCATTTAACAAGTTACTCAACACACAACTGAAGACACCAGTGAGCTGAGATTGCAGACACATCCTTTGCCATTCTAAAACAAGGGGATACTTGCAGAGGACGCAAGGGGAATTATTAACAAAACATGAAAATGGATCAAATTGAAGGAGTTAACAACTGCTGCATTTGAAGCAAATTGCTTTGGAGGGCTATTTATTCTAATCTGAGTGGTGAATGCACAGTACCAAGATCAGTATTAGACCCAAACAAGACATGGAGATCTCCTTAATGTCCCCAGACAGAAAGGGCTCAGAGTAAGGTTTGTCACTTTATGACACCTACATCTGAATGTAATGTCTTGGCTCTAGCCTGTGGAATAATGTGATGCATGAAACATCTATGCATGTTGTCAAACTCTATCAAAGTGACAGGCTCCTTCTGAAAATCAGTCAGAAACATGCACCCCACTTGATGGTTTGATCTTTTCATCCGTAAATTAATATTAATTAGATCAATGAGAGGAATTGTCCGCCTGACCTTTTCATCTTCCCACAGATCTTTAGATCCGCGGATCCGCAAAGCTGTGGTCAAATAGCAGGTGAGATTTTCTCTGCTGCTTGATGAATCTCCTGATTGAGGCATTCAAAGAGGATAAATATCTTTGCACACAATGGCTGAGTGGTGAGCTAGGCAGTCACTAACCATTATGCAGGATGTCAAAAACAGCTCAAAGCAGCTAACCAGAATTGTCCTTCCTTCACCAAGGTTAGAAACACACTGTTCAGAAAGCACAGTGAGAGCATGGTGTGTGTGTGTGTGTGTGTGTGTGTGGAGGCAGAGGGTTAGCAGGGTTGTTTGTCTGTGGATGTGCCTTGTCAATTTGTATACATATGTGCTTACGTGTGCAGTGTCAACCTTGTATGCATTAGTATCTTTCTGTTAAAATCTCTGTGCCACTGCAGCCGGCGGCATCTTGAGGGTCCCTTGGAAAATTGGATGTTCAGAAATATTTAACAACCAGGTCAGAAAAATGAGATATCTAAATATGATGTCATAGGTGTAGATCCATACAGTCATGTTATAGTTAAAAGTGAATGGTCTGAGAAGCTAGATTTGTTTGAGAATTGAGTCTTGTCTTTAGCCCTAGGCTCCTTTGTTACTCCAAAGAACTACAAATTGTAGCTTCAGAAGAAGGCTCGGTTATCTCAGTTGGTTTTTGGGCTTTTAGCCATTACTATGTTCCTAGCCACGAAACATTTGCCATTGTGCAAATCAGATGTGTTAACAACAACACAGTAAGTGTCGGCTGACCAGATGCTATCGTTAGCTAGCTAATTAACAAGCTGACATTATCTACACACAAAATCGATCAGATGTATCAGTGATGAAATGATCAGTCCCCAACCATCGCAAGTATAGAAATGCATTCAGTTGTTCTCAGCTGCTGTTGCCAAAAGCCTCCAATACAGCCACCAGGGTGTTGTGTGTGTGTGTTTTTTTGGTTTTATTTTTATTTTAAGTACAGTTGCAGTCCACTACCCTTTTATCTTTTTTTTTGTGTTTATTGTGTATTGAGACAGTGAGGCAGCGAGGGAGACACAGGAGAGAAGGCTCAGGCAGGATTTGATCCCATGCCAGCGGGGCAAATATGTGGACCCAGAAGCTCCAGAGAGAACCACTCCACTACTTCTGAGCACATGGCTGCCAGGAGGCGAATTGCATCATCTCAAAGCCCTCTATAGCACTGCAGCCTAAACAAATCAGTCCATGAGAATTACGTTAGTGGGTTTATGGTGAGTAGATAAATATTAGCTGTAGAAATCTCTGTTGAACACTGATATAAGTGATACGCATGTTTTTACATTTTATATATAGTGTTTTGAATTTTACTTGGGAATTGTTGATGAATTCAGCTGGTTGTTCTGACAGAACACGTGGAGAGGCCACAGCTCATATTGGTTTTAATTTGGGAGTTTTTTCAGAATAAAAGCTTTTTTTCCCCCCACATATATCAAATATTGGTACCCATGTGAGCTGTGTGTGCTTGAGTTCCGTGATGCAACAAAAGCAGCACAGCCCATAGTGCTTTATTTAGTTTTTGTGGGCCAGTGATTTATTTTCCTTTTCTTTTATGCATCTCATTTATTTTACTGCTTTCCTCCTTGTTAAGTTTTGCCATTTAGTTGTTCTGTTATCCACTTCAGTCAGGTTTTTGTTTGTCACCTTGATATGTTCTTTTTTTCTCTCTTTTGTTTCCTCTCTTTTTATAGGTAAGATGTTTCGTACGCCCCTTTGGTTTTTTCTTTAATCTCACTTGCACAATCTGTTATTTTTATCTGTGTTCTTGCTGTTTTATCATTTTTAGATGTATAAATAAATAAACTCTAAATCTCTCCTTTAAGTGTATTCAAAAGTGCTGAAACAGTTTCTTTAGTAAGCATCATGACGTAACTTTCTTTAGGTGCTCTCAGGCAGATTTGACAGGAAAGGACACACCACTATTCAAAATGTTAAAATGTATTTAGAAGATTTTATATCCCCATGTGATTCACTGGCCTTATTACTTTTGAATACTTTCAATATTGTTGATAATAAAACTTTATGATAGTAATGATAATAGTTTATTGATTTTGGTTATTATGCTTACACTACATTACTCTATACAGTAACAGTTAATGAATGCATTCTACAATAAAGCCTTAACAATTTTAGGTATGGCCTTTCTCAAAAGTGTCACCTCACGTTTTTTTTTTTTTTTAACTAACCCATAGATTACCCATAGAATAACTCCATTTTCAATTCCCACCTTTTGGAGGCAATTACACGGCTGCCCTAATCTCATCAGTCAGGAAGACAGTCAGAGAGACAGCTGTTGGAGTGTTTCATTCTTATCTCTTGTGCTCGCTCTCTTTCTCTCTCCGTCTTTCTCTCCTCCCCTCTCCTCCATCTTCCTCAGGCTGGGTGGCTGGCACGTCTAGTGACAGCAAGTCCTTGGCTCCATCTCACTCTGGCTCTCCCTTTCACAGCACAGAAAGCTTGCTGACAATTACCAGAGCTCTGCCTGCGCGGACTTCTTGTTTTTACACTCTTCCTTCCTTCCTTCCTTCTTTCCTTCCTTCCTTCCTTCCTAGTTAACATGTAAGTGCAAGTCAAAGTCATCCGCTCCATGACTGCTTCAGAAGTTGCAGCAAACAAGTTCGATGCAAATCCCCTTTCCCAAGTGGTCAATCCATTAAAATCAATATCATCTCATCTCCATATCTAAGTCCCTGGCTGGTGTGGCCCGCATTTGTCCTCTCCATCTCTCGCCAACAAACTAAACGGTGCAAAGTCTCAATGGAGGAGCTGTAAATATTCTAATCATAAACCTCCAAAACAAATACTCATGTGATACCTGCAAATCACACATCTTTCACAACACCCTGAACGTCCAAATACAGAAAACATGGCTGTGATGGAATTCAGTATCAATGACACCCTTTTGTGCAAAGCGAAATTTCTTTCTCTGTGCCTGTATTCTCTTGTCTGAATGACAGTTCCTTGGAAGTTTGCTGTCCAGCCTATGAGTGGTGTGTCAGCCATGTTTATCTTGGATGACAAATGCAATCTGCCCCTGTATTTGCTGACGGGTCAATCTATATCTCATTACTCTATCTAAACAATATCCTCTTGGCTGAGATTCACAAGGTGCCCTAATAAATCCAGTCCTAGTACTATCATGCACGGCTACTTGAGAGCACCCCTCTACTAAAATGTAGCATTAAATACAGCAAATCTGTTTTTTTTTTTTTTGCTCCTTGTGCAAAAAGATATTAAAGTCTATTTTACACCCTTTATACTTTTCCTCTTCGTTTTCATCTCATCCTCTACCCCCAAAATCTCTCTCTCTCGCTCTCTCTTCTTCACTATTATTCTCTCTTTCCAGGGCCGTGCTAAAGCAGGCTTTGCTCGTGTGATTTACTTTCTATTAGGGGATTAAAAATCAATTATGCAGGAAGCCATGCGTAGGCGTGATTATAGCTGCGCATGACGGCACCATTCATCACAGGACCACTCATCTCTGCAGCCGCTAGCTACACAACACACACCAGGACAGCCATCTTTTAACATGAACTCTGCCCTCATCTTTTACACATTATAAAAGGAGTAAGTCCACCATATATTATAAGATGAATGATTCAGCTACTTTTGTGCTTTGGAAAACCCTTAGTACTGTATAGTGAAAAGGCTGGACTTGTAAAACATCCAAAAATACTGCATGAATATGATGATATCCATTACAAACAATAAAAATAATGAATTATACAGGAGATTTATTAACAACCCCTCCCATATGAATGCAGCCAATTATAACAACTACATAAAAAAATCACCCATTTACTAAGAATATAAATACTTCTCTAACAAGCTCAATTAAACCTCTAACAATATTGTAAGTCATCAATCAGCTTTTAAATAAGATATATCATCAGGTCTTCCTTGACAATTATCATATTGATGACAGTAGTAACTATATTGCCCCTTATAATATTACTTGTAGATTCAATTCAATTATTTTGTGAATGTTGGCTTATCCCTCTGTATATAGATTAGTCACACTGATGGCTCGCCTCAGATTAGATGAATGGAAGCTATCCCTCTCTATGAGGGTTTGATCCACCTATACTGAGAAGGAAGTCATGGATATAATTACCAGGATGAGAAATTCAGCAGCAGGTCATGATGAGATCAGGTGTTTCAAAGGGTCTCAAAGTCAGTAAAGTTCCCTCTTAAAGTCACGGGAACCAAGATATTTTACCAATTATCATCCTGACTCTGTCCTTTCATGTTTTTTAAAAATTAAAGCAAAGTTAAAACACAATTCAAGCCTTTGAATCTCAGAATTGAAGCATCTGAACGCTTATTTCATCCTGTATGGATTAAAAAGAAAAAACAAAAAATTCTACACGACAGTCCATGAAAGCTCTTGACAGACAACGATTTGTAGCTGCAAATGGATATTGGGCAATGATGATAATGTGTTTTTGGACCATTATATGCTGCTTTATCTTGACCTATGCTTTCTGTTCTTTTTGCTGATCACACTTCCGCTGATCACACTCTCCTGTTAAAACCCAATGACCCAAGCGGCCTTGTCACTCTACACAACTGCCCCCACAAAACAAAGCGCTGGATGTCTCAGAACCCTTTACAATGTAAGTCAATACATACTTGCACTCTGCAAGAGAGGGCAGAGCAGACTGTTCTTCTTGAAGAGGCGGAGGTATTCCAGTGCATACAACACGCTACTCAACATGTTCTACTACCAGTATGTGGCCAGCACACTGTTCTTTGCAGAGGTGTGCTGGGGAGGAAACATCAATACTGGGGGAGACAGGCAGGATAAACAAACTGGCGAAAACTGGCTCTGTTGTAGGGCTGAGCCTGGACACCCTGGAGGCAGCAGCAGAGGGGAGGATGAGGACTAAACTGAACTCCATCTTAGACAACACCTCCCACCCCCTCTATTTTGAGCCGATGCGGCTACGGAGCATCTTCAGCCTCCGCCTCGATCATCCCCACAAGATGCAGCACGGCGCCAGCCTCAGCCACCTAGGAGGGAGCTGAAGCAGGAAGCCTGTACTGCACCGCTCTCTGCATTCCTATACTCTGGGCTGTATAGGCATTTGCTGTACTGTTTTCTTCTGTTTCTGCACATTCCCTGCACATGAGTTGCCACATACAACATTTTCTTTGTACCTATAGTCCCTCCTTCCTCCTCCATGTTCTGATACTGCAATTGTTTCTGTACATATGGAATTCCATCCTCTAAAACAGCACATTCTGTACACAACATTCATAAGTGAACATATTTGGTAATCTGTATAGTTACAATTTGTATAGTATACAACACACGCCTACATGTCTTAACACTCTCTGCACATGTTAATGTAAATTTGATGCACATTTGCACAGCATCTATATTGCTGTAAATTCATAGGCCTATATCTGCTTCCTCAGTTTCACACATTGTTATATTCATTCATAATAATTCCAGTATTTCATACCAAATACATATTGATGTTTTTATATTTTATAACACTGTGTTTATCCAAGCTCATATTTATACACATTTAAATATGTTTATACACTTTTTTTTTAGAAGCCACTTTTATCTTTATATACTTTTTATCTCACATACACAAATGTATTTTTTTCTCTTCTTTTTAACATTGAATTTATCCCAGCTTTCAGTAATAACTGTACTAAATAAAATATAGCAGGAGTTGTAGATATTCAGTGCAAGTACAGTTTTACATATTCAACCTCATCATTACAGTTGCTGTGTTGAACATTTGCTTGGGGCAAAGGAACAATGCATTGAATTTTTTAAGAATAATTGTCCGCCATTTTCGCCTCAATGAATGTGGAACATCTACAATCACACTCTGATTGAGTCACAGTCATTGTTCGCATCTCAACGTTTCCTAAGAGAGCTTTGAACTCTCTCTCTCTTTCTCTCTCCCCCCACAACAGAGACACACATAAGCAGACACACCTATTAAAGTACAGACAAGCCTCCCTCCCCACCCCCTACCAACACACACACACGCACGCGCACACCTACACACACACACGCACACACATTCACCACCCTTTTCATGCCTATAAGAGGCCAGACTTCTGGAAAATGGCGCGTCTGTTTACTCTGAAAGGTTCAAAGATAATTTACCTGGATTAGAGAAGCCATCTGTGCCTGCCATCCCAGATTGCTTTGGAGGTGTCTCAATAAATACTGAGCAGGCTGTGTGGCAGGCAGTGCAGTGGGAAGGCAGAGAGAGGTTCGCTCTAAAGTGGGGCTTAATGCTCCTTTTTTACATCAATTACTATGGGGTGTGCAGTGGTGACACACGCCTCATGACCTCTGCTCATCACTGGTCTTCAGAGACTGGATCTTTGCCTGTTCCACAGCACAAATAAACAGGCGGCGGTCACAAACTGTGTGCATACAGTGAGCCTGAGTCTACAGTATATGCACAAATTGACTTTTGCATGTCTCAACCAAAGTTATGTGTTCATAACTTTGTGAAATAATCTGGACAGGTCAACACTGTTGTCTTGGTGTGCTATGCAAACTGGATCTTGAAAAGCCAACGCTGGTGTTACAGTAATAGGCCACAGCTTGACATGAAGGTGACTTTGATCTGTTGTTTGGATATTGTTCCGCTCAGGCATTCAGGAATTTAGATCACCCAATCACCATTAAATCGTACATAAAGTTGAGAAACACATTTTCTGATGGCTTGTAGTTGTGCGTGTGGGAGCTGAACTGTTTGTAGATGTTATAATCCCACAGTACAACTCCCCGATGTAAACCTTTGTGTTAGGACTTATTTGAAGTAAACTTAAGACAGTCATTCCGGAGCTGTAGCCATTGGGAAAGTGGTGGTCTCACAAAAAAAAAATAAAAAAAGTGTAAAACCTGCCTAAGGTGAGGGTATTGATTTTTAAAAAGGCTGCATCTGGTGGTTTCTTGAAAAGTGCTGAGGTGCAGAACCCCCCCCCCCCCCTACCTCCCCCACTCTCTCTCCCTCTCAAACTCACAACCTCCAGCATTTTACCCCCCCAACACACACACATACACACACACACACACACACACACACACACACACACACACACACATGCACCCTCTCTCATTTAACAGAGATGTATGCCGAATTAGTTGCACACTCATTAGATTACCTATAGGTGTTTGAGGGAGTCATCACTAAATAATGGAAGGAGGCTGTACATGCCTGGGGACACACCCGGGGCTGGAGAGGATAGAGATCTTACTGAAAGGTCCAGTTTGACTACTAGTATTCGTGCGGTCCAGGTTCCAAACCTCGATCCTGGCCCAAATGAAGCAGTTTTTGTCTTATCCAATCCCCTGTTTCAGAGATGAAATAGCAGGGGACCAGAGGTGGCAGCTGAGTAAAACCTTACATTCAGGAAATAAATTGTTGCTGTTTTCCTTGCTGTGATTAGAGCGGGGGAGCTTGGACCTGAGCAGCCATATCCGGATTATTTCCCAACTGCTGCAAACAAGAAAAGGAAACCGCAACATTCATTTTCTGGCCGTTGAAAAACAGCAGTCCTGGATATCAAGTGCAGCACAACTACGCATACATGTGCATAAACACACACAAACTTATCTGTTGCTTGCACTTGGACCTGGACACACACACTCACTTACTTGCCTACAAAACGTATGCTACATTATATGTGTGGTGAGAATGTGAAGCAGGCAGCTCATGCATATGTGCCATAGATACAGTATATCTGCCTTTACGGGCGAGCCAGGGGATCTGTACATCCTGCTGATGCTGCACACGCCTGCGGATGCACACATCTATACATACATACACACACACACACACACACACACATACGGCACATGCATATACCACCATCATTGACTGCACACAAGCTGGGGAGTTCCCATGTTCCCTGTGTAAAGGCTATTACTCACACCAAGTGCAATCCATATTGTTGAGTAGTAAGCACTAGAATGAATAGAAAAGGTAGACATACTGCATGGGAACACTGTATTGTTGGTATCATCATTAAAGGCAGGATAGAACGTTATTAGAATGTACTTGTTGCAGTTTTATGCTCCACCACTAGAGGGGATCCTTTTCACTCAGCAGTCCTCTCCTTTCAGAACAAGACAGCCATTAAACACTATCTTGATGTTTGCAGATGGCAGACTTTTGGTATGAAACACATTTGTTTCCAAGAGTGTCTAACAGCTTAGTATGATGATGAAATACACTTTATTCTACATCAAAAGCACTGTACCCTTTTCTTTTTTTTACGGTGAGTTGAACCCAAAGAAGACCATTTTCAGACCTCGCAGTCAGGTGCTGAAAGATTTGAATGATTCATGAGTCAATTTGCTGTGTGCGAATGTCGCGCTGGTAGGAATGGGCTGTTTCACTCCTAGTTGAGGCTGGGGGCTGCTGCCGCTGCGGAGTGGCTGTTAAGCGCTTTGTCTGCGTCCGATTCAGTGGCTTTGCATCGGTGTTTTACATCCTCACACCACGCTGCTGCCATTACCTGGAGGCACTCAGAGGGGGCAAAATGAGGTCATGTGCCTCGGTGATGTCACACTAGCACACCACTTTCTCTCACTCTCTCTCTCTGTCTCTCTCTCTCTCTCTCTCTCACACACACACACACACACATATTCAGACAAACATTCACAGTGTCCTTAAAGTGACCAGACAGTAGGTGCGGTTATGAATCACACCTTTCTCACTGTGTGTATTTTTATATTTGTTAGAGTCAAAATAAATGAACGGAAAAGCTGCACATGCACAAGCTATACTCTCTCTCTCCCTTTCACTAACCTCCTCTCTCTCTCTCCCTTTCACTAACCCCCCCCCCCCCCCCCCCCTCTCTCTCTCTCTCTGTTTTCTCTCTCTCTCTTTCTTTTGCACACACGAATACTGATACTGGCAGATATGCGAGAGGGGAGAGGATAGATGACACATTTCCTGAGGAGAGCAGCCAAAGTTATTTGTTATAATTCAGCTCTAATTTCAATATTTTCAAACCTTCTCAGAGATTTAGAAGTGCTGGCTGAAGGAGCATCCATCTTGACCGAGCCCCGGCTGGCCTCAACCGTGCCAGTGTCACATGATCGATGTTTTCCCTGGCCTCCTGACATCTTTGGGGGTCACATGGGCCTCCGTCAAGCTTGGTTAATTTTGCACTCTCAGCTCCACCGCTATTAGCATATGAATGTCCTCATAGCCATACAGATTCTGCATCCACGCATGGGGATTTCAAAAAGTGGTCCTTTTTAAGGGAATCTGAAAAGACCGGAGGGGACAGAGTGGAGGAAGGAGTGGATGGGGACTTGGCAGGATGTTTTTACAGCTGTCATGGTGATGAATTAGGCTGTTATGATTAATCTGTATTTAAATGTAGCATTAGCATCTCCAGACAGTCAGACCCAACCCATTTTCAGTGGACCATGGCCTTCCAACAGCAAAAAAATGTTGATTATATTGAACACCACCGAGAGGAGCGAAGCAAAGACCAGCTACGGCATTGTTGCTATTAGGTGATATAACTGAAAAATATCCTCTACAGCCTGACCACTGACACTTTCGAAAACTAAAATTAGTAAAACTCTCAAGATGTGCAAGATTTAAGAACAACCAATGTGACAAGTCGAGTAAAAGCTTAGATTTCATCTTCATAATCCCTGTGTTGCTGTGAAATGAAACGATGGAGAGACACTGAATGGACTGCTATAAAAGCTTCCTCATCCATTGAGTCTGTGAGGACAAACTCTCCTCCCATCTCCATTGTGTGCCTACATGCCAGCTTCTAAGAGCCAAGATAGCGTTAAAGTAAGAGTTGGATTCCCACCCCTGCCATTTAGTTCCCACACGACCTTGCAGAGATACAAAAGCGGCCGTGCCGAACAGCTGCCCACTGGGGCGACTGATTTATGGGGGCTAAATCAAACCTCTAAAACTCCAACAGCTGACCTGAACAGCGAAGAGAAATAAAAATCACAACGTGCATATTATTGCTCTTCTGAGGCTCTTGTCCTCTCCAGTTCAAGGCTTCAGCTGTCATTAGCGCACATAGCAAGAGCTTTCCCATATGCTTCTGTCCACAGATGTTATGATTGGGACATAACATGTTATGACTGCACATTCCCAAACAGTGCCAGGGGTCAAGTGCGGGACAGACTTAGTAGGAGAGCTAAAGCGAGGGACTTGTGGATACTGATGCTGACAGAAATCAAACATGATATGATGTTAATTGTGTTTGGCAGGCAGAAGTGACAGTCTGTTCGCTGACTCGGCTATCCTACTTTTTATCAAGTAGGTTGACTGCTAAGAGACTCTAAATCAAAGCTACTACACTAGGGGTGCATTGGCTTTGATCTTTACAGTTACAGAGCTGCACATCTTAAGTACGTTTAAAACTTTGTTTATTCCTCCCAACACAGAATATTGGACCAAAGATAATCAGTCAGAAAGTCATCCCATTCCCTCAAGGTCTAGTAACCAACAAAGCAGGACACTGCCAGTGCCATAAAGCGTGTTCCTTTAACACAGAGATTCATATAGTCTTTAATCAGATGCCAAACCAATCCACAGGCCACTTTTCATTGGCATTATTTATTATTGCTTTGCTGGATGGACTTCTGACAATTTTTCCCAAACACCATGAAAACCATCTGTTTTGAAGATATCCAGTAGCAGTATTGAATTGTCAACAACCTCATAGGCATTTTAATGTTGAAGAAGTCGCTGCTATTTATTGTATTCATTAAATAAGATGGTCAGACATGTGGACATGTGACTGTGAATTTATCTCTGTGAATTTATTTGAAGATTTAATTTGGAGAGCCATCTAAAGATGGCTGATTGAAGGGTCCATGGAGATGGTCTTAGTTCCTCTTGGCTGAGCTGATAGGAGAGGGGGAGATAAGAACGCCAAAGACCCGACTATGATTAATGGGTTGGCATTGCTACTATCTTAATGCATACCAGCAGACGCTGTGTAAAATATGCTTAAAATATGTCTGAAAGCACTTTGTACATTTCCACTGCAGCCCCCGGGTTTTACTGTGCATTCATGAAATCAGAAAGGAAAGAATGGATATAATTTGACAAATATTTGGCAGGTGGAGGTTTTTTAAAGGACAAGGGGAGGGAATAGGATGGGACAATTCTTGACAGTGAGCCCATAGAGCCTGTATAATGTGTCCCTAAGAAAAAAAGATCTGATTTAAATTCACATATACCAGCAAGCTATCCCCCACCTTGAATTTTCATTCACCCAATATGAATGCCAACATTTTTTGACCTTGTCTTTTTTGCTGCATGCTAATTTATACAAATGTGAGCATTTTTTCCCCTTCATGCTCTGTAGCTGGAGTTTGTTAGCTTTTTCTGGGTGGGTGAGGTCTTGCTTTGAAATAGCCCGACTCTCTCTCTCTCTCTCTCTCCCTTTCACTAACCCTCTCTCTCTCTCTCTCTCTCTCTCAGGAATGGAGTGTGTGAAGAGGACCAGAGAGAAGGGTGGAGGATGGGGGGATCATCAAAAACTGAAATTAAAGATTTGCAGCGGTTCACTGCCTATTCACTTAAATTAAAGACATCCATGCATTTTGAAAAGGGGAAGACCAGTTTAATGAAAATGTACACACTGTGGCAAATGTCTTTGTAATGCTCGGGTAATAAAGCATTGGGGATGGGACAGAAAAAAAATATGGTAATGTATTTTGGAGGATAAACAGTAAGGGTAAACATTACAGAGGTAAATAGTTTGGATATGTGGCCCTCTCATCAAAGCTAATGCCCTGCTGTGTAAATTTGCCAAAGTCTTTGTGCGTAATTGATTCGCGTAGAGGATAAGCTGCGTTTTGCGATAAGAGAATGGTTTGAGGACGATTTTGTTTGAGGAGAAATTGCAATTTCAATCCAAGCATTTCATGCAAAGGACAAAAGTAAATGAGTCATTGTGAAGAATGGGAGGTGCATCTAAATAATCAGACTTAATTTTAGCCTATATATAACTGAATCCAATTACTATATCCATTTTCCTGCAGCACAGTAATAAAGTGCATCTGAAATCCTTGCAGAATATGAATTAGCTGTGTTTCTAACGCTTAGAGGTTAATGATATGAAGAGCTGCATGTGTACTGTATACTTGATGACTAAGTGCTCTTGCAATCAACCCCCCCAGGCATATGGTGCAATTCCTGGCAAGTCCAGTGTGCAACAGTATGCAACTTCCTATAGCATAATGAACAGTCAATCATGCATTTGCATCTTCATTAACCATCGATTAGAATGACGCAGAGAAGCAAATATTTTGAAAAGGAAAATGCCCTCACACCGGTCTTATTGCCTCATTCCACCCTGCTGTCGGAGAAAATTCTTCTTGGCTGTCTTCTCTGATGGAAATTATATTCAAACAAATACCAAGGAATAAGCGGGAAAGACACAAGCGCAACCAGGCGGACATAAAGGCGAATGAGAGACATCCTAGGATCTCTCTCTTGCTGAGGCTCTAGTGTTCAGCTGAATATGCAACCTCATAACCCCACACACACAAACACAGCCAGGTGCCATTCAGTCAAACAATAACAGGGAAAAGAGCGGGTATTCTTTCCAGTCGTTTTAATTTGTTCCCACCAACCACAGGAGGGCCAGGGCAATAAAATGCCAGTTTAACACATCAGCACACCCCTCACCGCACCTCCGCACATCCCTCCCTCCCTTCATCTAGCCCTCTCTTCCTCCCTCCCTCACTCACTCAGGCCTCTGGCATTTGCATTTATAGTGGGTAGCTAAGGAAAAAATTTCCCTCTATTCTTTAATTTGTTTTTTGTTTTTTTTGATAATATGAGTCTTCCTGTCTACGGTTACTTACCTCAACCTCCTCCTTTCCTTCCTCTTCTCAGGGTCTTGTGTTGAGCTAAAGGCTAAATCAGCTCGCTGTGATGTTAAGTGGGGCTATACTCCCAGGTATCACTAAACAAAAGACAAAAGCAGTAATAAAGAACAGTTGAGGGACAGGCAAAAACAATTGTGGGCTATTATGAAAAGGGAGAGACCAGGTGAAAGTACCTCTCTTTTTCCTCCCTCTCTCCCTCCTTCCGTCCATCACCTCTCTCCCCAAAGCAGTGGCAGAGTCCCGCTGGTATAATTACAATGACAAAGAAGCCTATGGTGTTTCCTCTTAGAATCAACCTCTTCGCCCCTCAAATTGTTTTATGATGAAGTAATTGACATGAATTATAGCCCTCCTGCCTTTTGCCACCAAAGGACCAACAATGTTGATTGCAGCAATGGAATTCTTAAGTTTGCTACTGTGTACCAGCCAGTATAATGGTTTCTACTATACAGTAGACTTATTGTGCTGCTGTTTACTGTATGTGGACAAAATTGTCTGACTGTCCAAAGGACATGCTTCCCTCTGAGTAAGATAAAACACACACACACACACACACACACACACTACAAAGTTGTACGCAGAAAATTGTATGGTGGGCTGATAGTAGTCCGATCACCTGATATGCCAAGCGGATATACTGAACATACAGTGTGCTACAGGTTTGATAATAAGCCTGACAAACACCAGCTAAGCATGGTGAACATTTTCATCAGACGTGTTTATCTGAGAGGTGCACATGTGAACACGTGAACACATGAATGCACATGACATCAAACGGCCACATACATACACACAGGTTGGGTAGTAATGGAACACTTGTAACGGCAATACGTATTCTAAATATTAAAAAATACTCATGGGAATACTTTTAAATTGAAAGCAAGAAGGCTATTTAAAAAGCAGGTGTTGTACATCTTTATAAAATGTGGCACAAAATGAAAACCACAATGTATATTCACAAAAAAAACATGATGCTATTCCAGTGATATGCATTGCTTGGTTTTGCCACAGTACCGCGATTCAATTTTCCATTTCCACTGTACTGGGAGGGATGAAGTTAATGCAGACACAGAGTGTAACTATTTTAACCTCACTATCTTGGTCTCACAGACCAAGTTCTGGGAAGGTGCTGCACTTATTATGGTTTAAATGATTATGTTTACGGTCTGGCCAGACACTGCTGTATAATTTCAATCAGTCCAACTTCCCCCACATACAAAGCACAGCTCATTACCACTCACCTCTGTGGACACACTGTTTTGTTCCCCTGATTGGAGGGCCTCAGCTTCAATTAACATCTTCGAAGGCTGACATTTCAAAAGAGACTCTGTCCCCTCTTGTTTGGAGCACATAGTCTCATTTAATGAAGGTGCACAAAAAAAGGAATTGCCGGTCTGGATGTCTGGAGGCGTTTGCTTTGATCTTTTTTTTAGCAGATTCTGTGTAAATCGGTATGTGTGTACTGAATGTGTTCCCTACGGAAATTGTCTTTACCTGGTTGTCTTATTGTAAAATGTGATTTTGCGTCACAGTCTTGTGCATTACCGTGATTTACAGGAGTGAATTTATGAGCATGCATTGGGAGAATATTGAATATGCGTGTGCATGTGTGTGTTTCCAGGTTTAGCCTTGGCATCTCAGGTGTTGCATGAAAATGAGTCTCCATCCCACAGGTGCTGTGGCAGCTCCACGCTGATCTCCAGACTTAAGGCGCTATTATTCATTCCACAACCCACATCTTTTCTATCAATGACATATCATTACACAACCTCAGTTTTTTAAAGGTAGTGCTAATAGTCCCTTTCACCTCCAATAATTAAAAATTCAAAGCATTGACACAATAGAAAAAAAGAAAGAAAGATAGCTTTCCTTTTGAACTCAGAGGTTGGATGAAAGGTCCTTGGGGGAAGAAAACGACAAAATGTGGAAAGAACAAAAATAACAACATTAGGCCCTGTTTCATATGCACGGCTGCATCCCCTAAGCCCTCAGTCCACATAGCCTTTCTCTTTTTGAGGCACGGTGGATTTCGAGCCAGCCGCTATCTCTTTCTCCCTCTCCTGCATAATGTAGGTCCAGCTGGCCACGCTGCTTTAGAGATGTCACGCTGGGTCACGTGCGTGACGCTATTTCCTTTCCCCCCCGCTCCCCCCCGCCCCCCCCCCCCGCGCCAGGCCCTACAGGTTGTTTAGCATTTCAGACAGGCCTCTCGTGTTGCCTCGCAGCCAAGCACAAGGGCGCTTGGGGATGTCATCTCCTCAAAGCTAATTGCTGTGCCCTTCTCTTAACGAAACAAGCTCAGGAAATAAATAACTAATGTGCCCCTTGGTACGCTCATTAGCTAACTGCAAATTCCCCATTCTACAACTTTTCTTGCTCTCACCATTTCACTCCATCTCACTCCAGCATTCACTCTAGACCCCCAAACCCACCAACCACATAAACACACACACACACACACACACACACACACACACACACACACACATACACTTGTCTCACCTTAAACCCTTTTTCTGAACAGATAATTCTTAGAGAGATATTCCAAAAAAAAGAAATATCCTTTGAAGTAGACACAACGGTGGCCACTCCAAGCCACTTGTCTTGGTCTTTGTTTGTCCATACGGTTCATTCTTCCTCTCCATTACTCCTCTGTCATCCGCAGTCTCTCTCACTCTGTCTCTTCTTCTGCAAAGAGAGATCAACATAATGAGGATATTAAAGAGTCTCTCTGCAAACCCTTTGAAGTATTCTTGCACCATGATCTGGTTAAAAACAAACAACTTCAGTCGGCAGGCAATGAGAGATGTTGTTATCATTTCTGGCACAGACAGATTTGACACATTCTTTTATGGTGGAATTCAATGACTGGTGGAGGTGCTGTAATTCATAAGGGCACTGACTTTTTATTTTCAAAATGTCGCAATTCATGATGTAGCTAACATTGTCAGCAGTTATTTTGTTAATGATTTATTCAAGCATCTAGCATGTTCAAAATAGTGTCGCACAAAACCATCAGCAAGGTAATGAGTAGTTTTGCCTGCTCAGGGTCAGTAATTTAAATTGGAAATAGCCTTTGTGTCACTTTGCCCATGTCAAATCAGAATGGAATGTGACAACATTCAACCTCTGATTACACTGTGCATTGCATTACGGTAAATAAATTGATTCAGGAATTCATAGGCATCTAAATTTGCTTTAAAATTGGTTTCCATAAAAAATAGGGGAGTGCTGGGATGGGCAGAGTAGCCCCTGTATCACATCCATGGCTATCGCTCATCCATCCATAACTAGATTTTATACCCAGGGGAGAAGTTGAGCAGATTGATTTCTGAAAATCATGAATCTTTGGTGTAAAGGCTGGCTTACTGAGCTTAATTTTAAGGCTGGGGGATATCTGGACACACAGCACTTATATCAGAACTAATGTCTGCCTAAACCCACAAATAATCAAAGGCTGTATCATGAATAAACCTTGGTAGAAATTGAGTTTCCAGGCCCTTTTTCAGAGAGAAAATATTTGATTTCTAGTACAATATAAACACACGCTGCTCTTTGGTAAGGCAACTCTCCTTATCCAAAGGCAAACTGTCCTTGGCCAACCCTGAGCCTTAGGTTATTGAAACATTAGGGCTTAGTTCTCCATTAGCGAACTGTGCCATACTGAGCCGTGTCCATCATGAAATGCAAGTACTTACAAGTATAATGTGATAAATCAAACTGTAAAAGTGTCACCTTTTCACAGTTATCTCTAGAACATTTTTTATGGATCAGTCCTGTTGTAAAATACTACAGCAGCATTTTTGTAGTGCTCAGGGAAGTTTGGCAAATTAAAATGTCACCCTACAAGTCACCACAAAGGGTAAAAGAAGATAAGAGAGAATAACTAAGAGTCCACGAGTGCCATTGGAGCTTGTTTTCAGGCCCAAAGGACCTTATTTCTCTCCAACCTGTTGCCCGTGGGGAAGGACAGAATGTTAAGATGTCACTGCATGTAAAAAACCTACAATCAGTACATAACATGCGTATGTGCACACGCATACACATGTACGTGTCCGTGCACACACACACACACACTGAGTTAAACAAGCTTAAGATAAGTTTATGTTAGTAAACCACTGGCAGAGAGACATGAATAGCCATTAGTCCTTAATGACTCACTTTGGGAACATATCACCTCAGACTACAATCAAGTAAATTATCGATTGCTTGAATGAGAAAATGTCTTTAGAATTAATTCTCTTGTTTGGGCTGTGTCGCTAAAAGGGGAGTGATGTTGTGTTTAGCTCCTGCATATAACCTGCATTTAGAGACCAAGATGATGAGGAATGTTCTCCATGATATGGCTATGGATGTTGATTACTTCGCATGCCAGAGCCTGACATCAGCAGCCAACTAGCAACGGGTAGAAGGCCTGTATCAGCTTAGTTTAGATTTACCGTGCACGTGATGAAGCTGAGCAGCCATTTCTTAACTTAATGGCTCTGCCTCAGGTAATGGTAGAAAGCCGGAGCATCTCCCAAATTAATTTTGATTTCTGAGCTCGACTCAAACCTAATCAAGTTTCTCCAGAGTGCCGTGCTACGTTTTATAGATTTCCTATGAACTACACACACATAGACACACACTCACACACTCACACACACACACACGTCACACATGCTTGTGAGGACCTTCATTGGCTACTTTCATTCCCTAATCCCTTACCCTATCCTTAACCCTCACACATTAACATTAACATTAACAGTAACCCTAAACTATATTTTATCCTAATTCTAACCTGAACCCTAAATGCAAGTCCTGACCATAAGTGGCAAAATGTCCACATTCTGGAAGACTGTCCTCATCTTTCTATCCTTGTGAGGACAGTCCTCATACAACATAGTTTGATGAAATTTTGTGACACAAGCACGAACTGAAACACAGAATATGTTGTGTGGGCACAAATTATGTGAAGATGACACTCCTCTGCCATGAACTAGACTTAGTGACAATAGCACAAATTAGATAACGTCACAATAGCACAAATTGGACCAGCCATTTTTACCTGTTTGTCACGTGAAAAGGTTAGATAAGGCTTAAGTTTAGACCAAACAACTTTAGGTAAAACAATTTTGGTTAAGGTTAGGGTTAAGGTTAGGGTTAGATTTAGGCACTAATACTTTGTTTAAGGTTAGGCAACTAAAACAATTTGGTTAAGATTAGAGTAAGGTTTTTGTCATGGTGAAAAAAGAAAAACTTCAAGAGGTAGATGTTGAAGGCAAACCAGCCCAACCTCAATACCCTTACTTTCCAGCTCAGTATTTCAATGCCAAACAAACCTTTTGTGGTACGAATGTTTCTTTTTTTCTCTTTTCATTGTGCTCATCTATCAAAATTTCAGCAGACCAAGCTCCCTCATAAGCACATAGACACACACAATCAAACTTTATCAAACTTCACAGATACATTGTATATTGTATACATTGTAGCAATGTAAATAATGCACAGAAAGGTTCTCTCCCGTTCTCTACCCTTATGTGATATGCGGCCATGTCTGGGCCTCATTTACAGTCAAGGCTGAGGAGACCACTGTATGCTTTCAGATGTTGTTTTGCTGCCAGCCTCTTTCAGCGCATGAAAACACACAATGGATTGAATTGTCAGGCTGGAGCCATTGGATGGCAACCCACACTAAGGGGAACCGCTATGCAGTGGAAAACAAGGTCGCAGGCTAATGTCTCTGCTTGGATTAGCCTCTCTGTCGGGGAGAAGAAAGCCAGAGTCTGCGTCTTGTATCTTCAGGCACTGATGACAACAACCCTATTCTCTATGGGTCTATCTGGTAAAATAGTCCCTCAACAATCACTCTGTAAACTAATCTATCACTTCATCAAGAAAGGAAAGACGATTACTGTAGATTTTCAATATGGATTACTGCTAGTTCAGTCTGGATGTCTGAGAATTAAGAGTTATTGTTGCATGATCGGACAATAGCTGACATTGAATGGTTGTATTACTTCACATAGGCAAAACACTAGAATTCTTTATATACCGTATTTCCTCTAATAGTGGCCCGGGCCTTTATTTACCTCAACTGCAGAGGGTACCAGGCCTTTATTGGAAGCAGGCTTATATTAGAGACAGGCCTTTATTTCTAATTCCCTCTGTTTGATAAGTATATTTGCTCATATTTTAGTACGAAGCCTCCTTGTTTTCTGATCTGCTTCTGTTACGGTACGTTAGGTAGACGTTTTTTTGTTACTGCAATGCATTACGATAATTACGGTAATCGACGACGGCATGCTCCAGAGACTTCCGCCGGCCGAGCCGTCTTGTGGCACTTGTACGTTACTACAAACTACAGTTACAAACAGGCACCAGGAGTTTACCGGTATCCACCGTTGTTTGCATGTAAGCTGAAGCTAACTGAAGCTAACTGAAGCTAACTGAACCTGGGCGCCGATGTGTTCCCGGTGATCCGGCCGAGATTTCGGCGGGGGTCCGGGGCTTGGATCGGGAGGATCAATGCGGGCCGTGGGCGCGGTGGAGCGGCAGCGGCGGAGAGAGGAGACGGACACGGTGCAGCTATATACTAGGTTTTGAACTAGTCTTGTTTCCTTTGTTTTTTCCCCCGGCCTGTATTTGAGACCGGCCTTTATTTGTTCGTGTCGACGACGGCCCCGGCCATTATCGGAGACCCGGCTTTTAATTGACTACAGGCCACTATTAGAGGAAATACGGTATATAAAAAAAGGAACATCAGTTATTTCAAAATTCTTCTCATATTGTTTGTTGTCACTTCAACACATGTTCTGCAGGTGGGAAAAGTGAGGGTTAATGTCCTGACCTTGCCTCTGAGTCTGTGTCAGAGAGCCAGCTAAGACAATGGCAACCTGTGCACAACCCTTATATTTATGCACATAATCATACACTCAAGCCACTTTCAGAGCTACCTGTCAAAATCAGGGACCAATCTGCAAGAGTGATTAGTTATGCCTGACTGAGTTTGCTGAACATTCTCCATCTGTATGCAGTGGTAATGTATGGAATAAGCAGAGTTGGTAATAAGGCTTGAGACTGACAAGGTTAACCTGATCCTGATGCAGATGCAGGATAAACAGTTTGGCATGGATGGAGGTCACTAAGGTCTGACAGTTTGAAAGGCTGTTGTGAGGGTTCTTTCCTTTTTTTTAGGGGGATAATAAAAAAAGTAAAGCTAGAAAAACAAAGCCGAATACAGACTGTCATGGCTGAACTGAAACCCAGGTAACCTAACAAACGTATCTAAGGTATAACACTACTACTACTACTACTACTACTACTACTACTACTACTACTACTACTACTACTACTACTACTAGGTCTACTACTACTGCTAGTACTGCTGCTACTTATGCTGCTACCACAACGTGATCTCACAAAAATATGTGAAATGAACACAAACTCTAAAACGGCGATTTACATGTTGTGGACACATATTATGGGAAAAAAAACGTGTCTCCACCATGACCTGAATTACGTTCCTCCACCACGAATTCAAAAACGTTCCTCCACCACAAACTGAATTACGTCCCAAAGGTTGGTTAAGGGTTAAATTTAGGCAAGTAAAACAAGTTTGGTTAAGGTTTGGGTTAAGGTTATGGTTAGGCAACTAAAACAACTTGGTTATGGTTAGGGAAATGGTTTGGTCATGGTTAAATGAGAACAGCGTTCGTTAAAAATTAAAATGTGACTTAGTTGCATGTCCTTTGAAAACACTGGGAATCGAACCCCGGTCGCCGACATCGAAGGCAAACGTATATGCCCATCCACCACCCCCAACCATAACACCCCCAACCATAACACCCTTACTGGCCACGTGCTACTCCAATGTCACACTAGTTCATGTTTATAGTCGTGTCTCCTTCACGTAACCATATCGGTACTACTACTGCTACTGCTACTACTACTGCTACTGCTACTGCTGCTACTGCTACTGCTACTGCTACTACTACTACTAATGCTACTGCTACTGCTACTGCTGCTACTGCTACTGCTACTACTGCTACTGCTACTGCTACTACTGCTACTGCTACTGCTACTGCTGCTGCTGCTACTGCTACTGCTACTGCTACTGCTACTACTACTACTACTACTGCTACTGCTACTGCTACTGCTACTGCTACTACTACTACTGCTACTGCTACTGCTACTACTACTACTACTACTACTAATAATAATAATAATAATTATAGACATCAGCAGGAAGACTATTTTGTCAGTAAACGATTATCTTTATTTGAAGAACAGGTGATCACATTAATTGTTTCTAACGGCTGTTTTTTTTTTCTTTTCATTTTGACCCCACCACAGTGAAACATAGCAACAACAGGCAGGAATGCTGCATGTGTGAGTGTCTCTGTAAGAGTCTGCAGGTTAACATGCTCAAGGAGCACTTTGTAGTCCTCACAAAGCACACTAACATACCATTGCTGCTATAGGGCTTTTGCAGATGCGCTAATGGCCTCACAGGAAACAAAGGCTGAGCAAGAGATTTGTGGCAATGAAACTGTAGACACTGTAACTCGATGTAGTACATTCATCACCGGACCGTGTTTTATATTTACCCCGCCACTTGACCTTCTCTTTAAGCCCTTTATTAGCCTTGGTCTTTAAACCTTATTGAAGTAATACATTTCCCATTTCCTCCAGTGCCGTTGTGACCAAAGTCACAGCGAGAGAACTGAAGTAACTGAACTGAAGTATAAAGCCGCGGCTCCATTTTCAGTTGCTCCTAGCTGAGAATCAGCAGGGTGAGGGAACTACCTCCCTGGGTGTCAGTCAGAGTGTGGTCTATAGGAAATGACACATGAGCTGACCACATACTGTGCCCGCTCGGAGGGATAAAGACACATGTCTAAAACCCCTTGCACCTTAATATGATTTGCTTTAGAGCGCAACAGGCTTATACAGCACACAGAGAATTATATTAGGATTATAGTGCCCAGGGACGGGCTTCTTAGACCCCATAGGGTGTGGAAGCCCTTGTCAGCTGTCAGTCAAAAGAGCTGGAGCAAATTATGTCTATGATGTCCGAGGCTCTGACACTGCCATTTCAATCATTCATAAGAGGGGATAGTTTCCAGAAAAGCTATACAGTATCTTAAGTGCTCCTAAGAATAGAGCTTCTCAAGAAGTAATAGGATCATATGCGTTTGAAAGCACATATTAGGGGCTCAGGTGTTGGATAAATTGTTTCATAAGCACTGTATTTATACACACAGCATCACTGTTATGCCACCTATAGAATACATTTCAGCTTGATATTTTCATCATATGCACTCCTTCGCTTTCAAAAGCTGTATTTTACTGAACCGGGATTCATAGATCCAAAATATTCATAAATACAGTATTGGTATTTTTATCCAGCAGTCCTTGAGTTTCACTTTATTTACAGCTAGCTTGTCATTATTGCAGTACAGACGAGTGCTGGTCTGGTGGGACTAATTGTGTTAAAGCAAAAGTTACGTGTATTTTCTATTGCTGAGTTGACAAAATTTGTTTCCAGTGCTGGAAATGTCAATAATTAAACACTGGGATGGCAGAAGCTCTTCTCGCTTCACAGCATGCATCTCCAGGCTGATTAGCAGTATACACTCTATTTGATCTTCAAGGCTGGTGCTGTCTGGCATCATCAGTCTTTTATGTGTGTGTGTGTGTGGTGGATTCCCCGGCCTGGATCCCACCCTCTAAAGTCCTCCTCTCTTTCTGACTTGCTGGGTTCGGGCCTGGCAGGAGGGAGAGATCTGCCTCTGAAGGTGCCCCTCTGCTGAACGTATTTCTCCCGCTGTGCAGAGACACCTCGCAGCTCCACACACACACACAAGAAGAAAAAACACACTCATGGGCAAAAAGTCCATTTATTTTCGCCTGTGTGAGAGTGTGTGCCTGTGTGTGTGTGCACATACACACACACACACACAGGCACACACTCTCACATCCCAATCAGGTGATTGGCCTGTGAGATCAGGGAAAGTAATCATTAATACCAGTTAAGCAGGAATACGTACGCCCCCTTTCCAGCACTCACAATCTCTTCATCAGCCACGGATATCTACACTAATTTTATCTCAAGGTCATCTCCAGGGTGCGTACAGATCCGGCCCCTTACTATAAATTGGAACGGAGAGTCTGTCAGCTTCGGTATTTTTCAATTACCAAACTAGAAAGTACTTGGGTGGTTTACTGTTTAGTGAACAGGAGGATTTTTTTTTTTCGGGGTCAATTTATTTACCCGGGAATATGAGGGAGTAAGAAAATCCAAATATAATAGGCAGGTTGTTAGAGAGTGGGTTCCATTATTTCGTTTTTCAGGAAGGGAAAGAAAGAAAATAAAAATAAATCTAGAGAGTGGGAGATAGAGATGAGCGAAGTAGGAAGGGAGAGAAAGAGAGTGCAGGTGGATGTATGAGTCTCTCCGGCGCTCCTCTCTGGCCCTGATTGGTGGATTGGAAAGAAGGAAAGGCGCTCCTCCATCCATCCATCCACGGACTGTGCTCCTCCCTGGCCTAATGAAACCATAATAGAGGATGACAGCGAGCGGAGTGGGCCCTCGGCCTTCACGGACACACTGACTGGACCTGTAGATCATTGTTTGTGTGCATGTGTGTGAGTGTGTGTGCACGCGTCTGTGCACATGTGTATACACGTGTGTGTGCATGTGTGTCCGTGCAAGCAAAGTGTGCGTAGCTGCTTGGGGAAGGAAGAGAGAGACTGCAGATAAAACTAGAAATTGTGAACCATCTCATAACTGTGCCAACTGTGTAATCGTGTAGGAAGTCATTACAAATGTGAATTCATTTGAAATCTGTATTACAGTAGCAGGCTGTCGCTACTAAATAAAACCAAACCTAATCAATAATTCCACTGTGTCGGACCCAGCCAGATGTCTCATATAAAGATAATGTCTTTTCCCTTTTCCTTTTAAATGATGGCTCATTTCTGGGAGGGAGACAGAGGGGGAGAGAAAGGAAGAGAGCGGGGTGGGAGTGGAGGGGGGGGATTCGGATGAGGGATATGCTCCGTGCCTTTTCTCTGTTTCCCTGGTTTGCTTTTTTGAGTCTGTTAATCCCATGGCAAACTCTGATGAGACTGCAACTCCCTGGGAGTGCTAACAGCACATCAATAATACATCCAGTCCAGCTGCATCTACTAAAAACTCAAGCCACACACACAACACGTACACAAACATGCATGCTCTCTATCCCTCTCTTTCTCACACACACGCACGCATGCACACACGCACACACACACACACACACACACACACACACCCTTTCCATTCTCCCCTCAACCATGGCTTGCTTTCTCGCTGTCACTGTCATAAAAGCCTTGCATTATTCATTCATAGCAGACCAAAAATATGAGTTAAAATCATCCAAAAAAGAGGTGACACCTGAGGTGTTTTCTAAAGGCTGCTGTATCATTCAGGAACAGTCTGATTGCTAACTCTGAAAGCAAGGTGACAAGTGTTGTTTAGGCTTCAGCATTGGTACAAAGGTGCCTCTGTGTTCACACTTAGATTGTATATTCAAGGTGGTGGCTTTCTGAGGCGCCACTGACTGCACATGAGCTAAAGTGTTAACTGGAACAAACTGTTGAATGGTGCCATGCTGCAGTACAGTATCAAAGATTTATTTTATTCAATGCAGTCTCATTTAATGCACTAAAGCTTATTGATTCAGATCGCAGAATTCAAGATAGAAGATACAGTGTTAGCTAGACCTTTATCAGTAATAAAATGACAACCGTAATCGCAATAGTCATGTTGTTGCTGGTTTCAGAGATGTAAAATGGTTGGTTACTGACATCGGCATTAAATCAACAACTCAAGGGAAATAGACACATTTGGAAATGTTCAGTTTGATGTGGGGAATGCTGCACCCAGGTCTTTAGATACTGAATGATACTGAACAAGGGATGCAAGAACTATGTGCATGCTGTGTGTGGTTTCTGCGTATGATGTTTTAACCTGCCCTTTGTCTCATTAAAATGTGCATTTGTGGCTGAAATATGACAGGGAGCAAAGTTCTGAATGCAAAATGGTCGTATTTGTTATTCTACTCTGCCAGGAGGTCAGAGAAAATTAAAAACACACTCACAGACGTGCTGTGGCAACCATCCAGAATAAATATCTAATTAATTTCAGTGCATACGGTAAGTGCATCTTTTGGTTATTTCTGAAAGTTTATCATCTTTGGAGACCTTAGTCAAGGCCAAAGTGGAAATGGTTCATTTTGCTCACATACATAAATGAAACCTAATCCTGCCAGTCCCCATCTGGCCTGCTTCTGTTTCTGCAACTGAGACCAAGGTTGAAAATGAAATACAAGGGCATTACTTGAGAGAGACACAATTTATATAATTGGCTTTGGGTCTATATATATATATATAAATATATACTGTAGAGAGACAGATATAGTATATAGGGATATAGGGATAAAAAGCTCAAGGAAAATATTAGTGTTTTCCAATAGGCTCACAGCAACAAGAAAAAATGAGGCAATTATTTTCTTTTAGCTAATAACAACTGAGGAAAAGGTACACCTATCAATTAAAACACAAACTGTACTTTCCTTTTTGATTTGATTCAAGCACTAGTTGTCGAGGAATTTTCTGCCAAGTTTTTTCATGAAAGAAAACAAGAAGCTATTTCTATACAAAATACAGGAGTTTGAAATAATGGATTATAGCTTCTGATTGATGAGTTCTGTCAGCACGATTTTTGATGGAGCTTTGAAAAGTTTCAAACTGAATGGGATCCTGTATCTATTGAACAACAGCTGAAACTGAAAGAGAAAAGAAAGAAATGAAAGAGATGGGCCAAACGTTCAATAATAACAGCGTATCAAAGAGATTCAATAATAACAGTGTATCTCTTTAACCGTCCTTTCATCTTCAACATAAACAAGCATAATTAATTTCCAAATTAAAATCAGCTTTTCAGGGTGTTAACCCAAACCTTTCACAGCATTTATTTCTTAATTTGGTCAATACTTTTACAATTAGCGCAGTGAAAATGTGACACTAGTTTGGCTTGAGGATAACGAAATTATTTTATTTATGATTGAAGCAATTGTATATGTATTCTAGTTCATGTAGGCTATTGCGACAATTTATCATCATCCACATGTATAACCTACAAATCCAATTTTTTGATATCTTGATAATCTTGCTGCATAATGTTGGTTTAAATCTGACTCAGCCCGAAGATCACACCCTGACACGGCTATAATTCATTGTCTTTTACCCTTGATTTTCAGATGGTAGATTTTCAGATAAGAGCTTTTTAATTTTTTTAATTTTTTAATAAAATAACAATGTTAGAATAAAATATACACACATTTAGGAAAAGTCAGGGTCCTATAGTTACATGGGTTTTATTTCAACAAAGTTATTACATTGCAAAATTTAAAAACGGTCAAAATGACTGCCTTGGAATAGTTCTAGTGTTAAGTGAGTGATTTATTTGTGCATTCAAAGATGTCCTTGCATTTAAAGAGTTAGCCATCATCAGATTACTTCAAATTTCTGGGCAATATCAGTCACTTATTTTGATCACTGATGTGTTTAACCATGACACAGAAAAATTGCACAGAATAATCAATGCTAGCTGGTGTTCTGAGCTGTGGGTAGATTATTTTGGACCACCTCAGCTGATGTGTCCCTGAAAGTTAAGGGATCCTCCACCTTGGATTTTTCTTTTTATTTGGTGTTGTACTGTTGCTGTGTCCCTGAAGCCCTGTATAACACCCGAATATATGAACACGGTTCTAAAGAATTGGTTAATCGAGTCTTAAATATTTCTTCACGCAAAATCTACTTTTCACTCGCCTTCAAGGTAATCAGTAACACTGAAATATAATAAACTATGAATACAGTAGTAAAGATGTAGTTTATCTAGCCTTCGATATTCCTCAAGCAGCTAGTTGTTAGTTTCCCCCAGGTAATCGATTGATTCTGGCTTGTCCCACTTCGGCAGATTGTTTTGTCATGTGCTGCAGTGTAAATACTGGAAATGTCTGAATCTCAGATATGAGACTGTACACAGCCAGCTGATTTCTCCCATGTGAGATCACACATGTCAAAGAGTTTACCTGTATTTTGGCCATGTTCAAAATACTGATGCTTCACTACAAATTGCACAAGGTTAAAGGAAACTCCCTACTTCTCTCTGACCAACCCAACAACATGATTACACAGCTTGGTAGCGCATATTATAGAAATGATTCTCTGTTCAATAGTCCACTGCTTATCAACACCTCCAGTTTCTAGTCCATTCTGTGCTTTGTCTTGTCTTTCCACCCTAATTTTCTTCAGATAACAAATAGATTGCTTTGTGCTGCTGGCCTAATTGGGATGACATGGCTCATCAACACCTAGGCTGATCTAACCATGTCTCTTAGGTCTGAATGGGAATAAGACTCAGTAGAGACCAGAGATAAAATCTTTACTAATTCTCCGGGCTTATTGCTTGTTAAGAGGGACAACCAGGTTTTATTAGTTCCTCTACCTTAGATGGATACCTTCAAACAACAAAAAACAAAACAACAACAAAAACAAACAAAGGGTTTCATGGCAGATGTTTCAAAACAGAATTACGTACCAAAGCCAAAAATCTTGGCCTGGTTTCTGATTAATCCTATTTTAGTTGTTTCGAGGTACCATTGATTGGATTGATTGATTTATTTAGTTGAATTCAAAGTCTTCAAATTCCAAGAACACACTTGGCCCGTCTGTCATTAGAATGCCGCTGTCCAATTACTATAATGCACACATGAATAGTGGTTTGGGTTGATTTTCACTCAAAGATTTTAATGAGTATATCACAGTTAAATGCAATGTTATGTTGGCTATTTGTGGTATGAATAGTGCTGTGAAGTTATTTCCATTGATAAATTTCATCATTCAGGACAATCTTTGGCATAGCTGCAAGTTTGACTTAATAGCCGACAGGAAAAGTCAGACATTTGAACTTTTCTACAAGTTCAACCATCCTTTTCATTATAAATTACCAAATGAGAGCATAAACAGATCATTGAGGTTCCTGATTGTAATGATGATAGTGTTTTAGCTAGCGTTACAATGACAGTGATATATATCAAAGAGAAAATTCTACAAGAACTAGCTTCATAAAGAAGAATACATCTCTGCATGAGATGTGTTGCCCTGCAGGGATAAAACTAGGGATGTGCGGTAACTAAAAGAAAGGATAGTAAGATGGATCTGACTCCCAGGTATGGTACACACACAGAGCTAATCAATATCTGCCCTATTGCTTTGACAGAGAGAGGAAGGAAGGTGGAGGGGGAGGAGGGAGAAAGGTAGAGGTAGGACCAGAGCTGGAGACAAAGAAAAAGGTCTGCTGGGATTCGTTTGTGGAGGCACCTCAGCGTTTTTTTCCAGCTTCACTTCAAACAGAACCCCTAAACACACTCACGGAGCAACAGCAAAGGTTATTCAACACCCAGTGGTACCTGGGTGCTGGATCTGTTTTCAGTGTTTGGCCCAAAGGTTAGATTAAACAGATATTTCTGTTAGGTGTCAGGAAAGTACACAAACTGAAGCGCATCACTCTTGCATCATTATTCCAGGAGGTAGTGTGTCAAGTCAAGTCAAGTCGAGTTTATTTGTATAGCCCTTAATCACAGCTACGGTCTCAAAGGGCTTCGCAACGCCCACATTATGAAACGATAGATGAAAACATTAACTGAAAACGATGAAATATTAAATGATAACAATAAATGAAAATGACACAACCCCCAACCTCCCATGAAAACCTCATTAGGGAAGAAACCTTGGGAAGGGCCTCACAGAGAGGGATCTACCTACCAGGAAGGTCAGACGTGCAACGGGTGCCAAGAGTGGGCAAACAAGGATTAAACCTGCAATAAGCGTTATCAGACATTACCAATCCAGAAACTAATGTGTGCTATTTGGAGATTCATTGAGACATAATGATATAAACTAATATCCACACAGCAGCCAGCTGTGTTGCTGTTTTCACCTCTTTTCTAAAGCTTGTTGTCAAATTCCAGTTTTGCTTAGCTATCAGCCTTTAAGTACGGTGATTGGCAAAGTTTGTCCTTCGTAGGACTCCGTAGTGCAGTGCCCTTGCTGTGTGTTATTTACAAATGTGTTGCTGTTTCTGTCACCCTCTAGTGGTCAGAAAATTTAGCTTATTGCAACTTTAAATGTTGATGATAAAATGGAGCATGAACAAAATAAACACAGTAAGAAAATTTGGGTGAAACGGATAGGACACAAAAACTAAATTCAGATCAGCAGGAACCTGAATTAGCAACTACTCTAACCTCACTCTATGAAGAGACTGAGTCACTCCCAGAAATTGTAATTGTAATGATAGTGAGTATGTGTGTTTACGCCTTAAGATATCTTGAGATTGGTACTGAAATTGAGAGCCAGTCCTGTAGGATTGTTAATCTTATTACTCACCCCATGCTAGTTAACGATTCATCTCTCTGAAAACAACACTATAGTGGAGTCATACCATGCTCAGTAACTAATATCAGCAAAGTGCCAATGACGCACGCAGCATTGCAGGACATCACTGCTACCTGCCACTGGGGCGGCTCCGCTCCTCTGTGGATGCTGCTGTCTCCTGCCCAACTTCAAAGCCTGCTTTGAAGTCCCTAGGTGGAGATCCCTCCGTTCTCAGGGAGATATCTATCCTCTCTTCCCTCTCTTTTGTTAGCTAATGCACACCGATGAAAAAGGGGTTGAGGCTGAGAGAATGCCAAGGGAAGATCAAAGCACGAGGGCCAGAGGAGCCATGCAGTTAACTGCTTTGCCAGCCTTTGACTGACTGGATGATGGGAGAGGTGATTCTGTCATTCTGTTGGCATCTAAGATGAGGATGAAAAGCACAACGTAGAATTTAAGCACACTTAGAGCTGCAATATGCATTAAAATAACAGCAAATAAATATATATATATTATACATTATCGGTATTTCAGTCTGTGATGCTGTGTGTACATGCCTAATCACCCCCCCCTTTTATTTGCATGGAATTGGCTTTTCAATGATGTTCAGGACATTTTGGGGTGTATACCATGCTGTGGTTGTGTGTTGTATGGACGTGGCCATACAACACACTGGGTTGTGGCTATCAAGGCCACAGAACGGGGAAGCCATTGCAACAAAAATGGTAAAAGCAGTAAGAAAAGAAAATACGTGTGTCAAAAAATGTGTCAGACAAGGCCCATTCAAAAACACAGGTGAACACTGGCATTGCTTTTTAAATTGCTCATTGCCTGCTTTCGTCATCTGCTTCTTCATCGCCTGTGGCGGCTTTATGGATACCAGTTATTTCATCCTCAGGCTAGTTGCTGTTTCAAGGTACACAGCACATCAAGATGAGTGACAAGTGCTGGGGCATGAACTTGACGGTGGGAATCACAATACATCTTGATGCCTCAGGTCCAAAAGTTGCATGTTGTAGGTTGAACATGCATAATACAGCTATCTGTTGGCTGTATATACATGTGACCTATTATGTCATTGCACCGAGCCATATTAATGTGGGAGCATGTTTTCAGACACACAATGGCATTTTCAACTTTTCAAATTTAAATTATTTTCCTCCACCTATTGCTGGGTCATGTGATGCAGCTGCACCTGCTTGTAACACCGTTAGATTAGAAATTGCATTCAGCTCTGCTAATAAACTTCATTAGCAATAGGATGCTAATAAGTTAGCAATTTAGCATTATGCATCAGGTTTATTAAAGTGTCCCCATGATGAATGCACACATTCATATGGGTGAAGCAAATAAAGTTGAGTTTATGCAACAAATAAACGAGTAGTGCCAAGCCAATATGAATCCGCCCTACATGAGCTCCCGAAGCATCAAAAAGAAAATATTGCTCAATTTAAATTTAATGACTGCTTCCGCTCAACCCGGCACTGGCAACTGGGCGCGGCGCCCGTGCTCTAATAACAATAATGCATTGCTTTATGAAACGCCCTTCACACAAAACTGTGTGTGTGTATCTGTGTGTGACTGGCTGAGCACAGCACATTAATAACTTGAGTCCTAACTAAGAGGTTGAGTGCCTGTGAAACGTAGGAACAAAGTGCAAAATTTAAGTATAAAACACCATTTCAATCTTATTTTGGAGTGTGATGGATTGGCTAATACATGTGTGAACTGACACATGACGACTCATAGATATTCAAAAATCCTTGACTGGAGCTATATGCTCTAAAGAGTTATATGCTATGTCTGCTGTAGGCTTTTTCAGTGTATTACTAGATGACCGGAAGACCATGAATTACAGTCGTGTCAGACTTATGTTCCATGAAAATAGGTATATTTGAGAAATATATACAGTATATGTAAAAGCAGAGATGACTGTATATAGTTTAAATTATTCATGATTTCATGGCCAGATGAAGGAGTGCGCACCATAGAAGCATACAAGTGTAAACTGACACCCTGATGAAGGCCTGTGTGGTCAACAAAGTCATTATCATCACCTAAATAAATACCTGTTATCTGCATTGTTTGTCTCTGTATCCATTTACTGAAATTTAAATCTAATCCCGATAGCAAAAGAGCACCAATTTAGTGTGATTTACAGCACTAAAGAAGATATACACTAAAGAGTGATTCTCAGAATCTGTGTTGTAGGTCCATCTACACTGTGGTCCTGTTTAGTTGGCTGGGCAGTGTGATATAACCATTATGTATTGCAGATAGTGGAGCAGAGGCAGATAGAAAAGCCTGGCCACTTGAGTGACACACCAAAACACTCCAAAAGCATAATCTCACATAAGTAGCCTTTTAAAGGTGGAGGTGGCCAAGTCTCTGCAAGCATCAAATTATTCTCTTTTTTTCTCTCCATCCTTCATTCGACCCTTTAAGTGTATGATAATGAGTAGCAATCAAGGATAGGTACTTGTGCTTTGTTCAGTGAGGAGTTAGAAGAGGAAATGACACTTTACACCTACATAATATAGAAAGGTGGGCTAATTTCAGGCCTTTGTAAGAAAAATATATATCAACCTGATTCAGAAGAGGTGTAAATCATAATGCGTTGAACAGTAGTCCAGTGACTGTCTATTGCAGGCAGCCTTGGTACACTTGCACAGTAATCTAGTTGTATGAGCTGCTATAACCACAGGGGGTGCTACTGCATAATTTAAGTGAATAGCCAATGGTAAAACACACTACAATAAAACCTACCTCTCTGCTGTCATAATCCTTAAGAAATACGTTTGTAAGCTATTGTGTCTTCAATATGATGATGAATATGAAGCAATGAATCATTCTGTGAGTATTTAGATGAGTTATGAGCACAGTGGGTCTTTCATTCAGTTCACTTTTGTTTTAGCACACTGAGAAACAAAGAAGACAAACGGAGGCTTGAGAGACTAAGGTTAATAGGAGGTAGAAAATCAAATGCCGATCCCCCGAGACATGTCGGCTCAGCGACCCATGGTAATCAGCGGTGCTGTCAATAATATAGCTTTCCATTGTAGACATATTTTTAAAGAAATGTCAGCTCTACCAATCACACACATGCACACAAAGTTGTTCATGGGCTACTCGGCTCAGTCGTTGATTCAAAAGTGTGGATAAGACTTTGAAGTTGGAAGATTGCCCCCCTGCCATCTACGCCATAACATCCTCTTCTTATGGCACATGGCAGTATGAGTTTGACCCTCTCACCATGGCTCTGTCCCTCACCCACCTTGTTCCTCTAGCCAGGCCTCTCAGAAGCCTGAATCCCTCTATACCTCCCTCCGATTTTCTCATCTTATTTCCAGTCCTCCAGTCCTATATCTCTGCCTGTCACCAGTCCTTTCCTGTTTTACACACTCCTGCCATTTTCTTCCTCGCCGAATTCCCCCCCTCGCTAAACCCCTCTCTGCCGCTCAACTCTTGGTCCTGCCTCACCCGATCCCGCAGTTTTCGTTTGCTCTCCGGCTTCCTCTCTCTCTTCCTCTCTTCATCCGAGCTGCACAAATGATTGCCCGCCTTTAAGAATCACCGCCGACAAACAGGCAAATGTAGATGAGGTGATGTTGAGGGTGTGTGTTTGTGATGAAGGGAGGGCATGGGAGGTGGGCGTTGTGAACTGAGATCTGGAGGGCCAGCTGCCAATGGATTAATCCCTCTCTGTGCTTGGGCAACGGAGCGTTTGGCAAACCCGTCACCATACACAGAGCAGGGATATCTGTGTGTGTGTGTGTGTGTGTGTGTGTGTGTGTGTGTGTGTGTGTGTGTGCGTGCGTGCAAGCATGCGCGCATACATCATAAGAAGACTGAGACGCAGAGACCAGCCCGACACTGGTCTCTGCGTTTCTGTTGGTGGTTGGTGGGTTGCCCTCTTTCAGATGGATAGAGGGAGAGGAGTGAAAGCAGAAAACTAATCCAGCATAGCGAAGCGGCAGAAGCACAGGAAACAAATAGTATTAGCTCAACACCACAGCACAGCACCTCAACATAGTTTAACGCTCTGTAGAGCTTCCAGACCCTCTCTTCAGCTTATTACTCCGGTTTTCTACAAGTGTAAATGAAGTCTTGAATTGTGCAACATCATTTACCTGCATGTGAGCATATATTTGCGTTGGATTTTTGTCGTCAAGGTATTCTAACTACTTAAATGGGGACTGTAAACCCATTTTAATTGAATGGTGTCAGCACAGTCAACATCAATCACAACCATTGAGCTTATAGTCGCAAGTGGAATTGAACTTGCCTTTAAATCATCCCCACTGTATTAATGTGTGCTCATTAATCCGCTGCTTTTGTGGTGAGCTTGTTGCCAGTAAGTAGTGAAATATAAATGTTTGATGAATCTAGCCCTCTATTCTGACCACCTTCTGTTGGCAGACACTACATTTTGACCCACGGGGCAAGCCTCGCAGTCAGAGTCTGAGCGAGAGTGAAAAGTTTAAAAACATATCCATCAAAATTGTTTGACCCTTCACCTAACAGCGGTGTGGCATCAAAGAAGGCCTGCGAGCTCTTAGTATTTCTTCTTATCAAGTTATTTTCTCAAAGCCCTCAAGCTCAGCATGAGGTAATCTTGCAAATAAAATCTGTTTTTTGGACACATTAGAATCCCTTCTTCTGTTTGCCCACAGAGATGTTCAATAAAAGAGAGAATCACACAGGTTAAGAGGAGCATTTGATGATAATTGTCACTGATTTTAGAAGTAAAATTTTAACAGGTGCTGTTACACTGACTCCAATACATAACTGACATCCAATAGTGTGTGCAAACAAAGGGATCCACATTAATTTGGGGTCATTAATCATTAAAAGCTTGCAAATGGCAATTAGTTAATGTTGATAAATGTTTAATGAATGTATCAATAAATGATCATTAAGGCAGAGTACTCCTTGGAGGGAGAAATAATGGAATTCTTGAAATCGGCAGTCCAGTTTGTGTGTGTGTGTGTGTGTGTATACGTGTGTGTGTGGGCGAACACACATATTATTCCTGCATGATGTGTGTTTGTGCATGCTTGCGTGTCTTGTGTTTGAATGCTCAAGTGTCTGCATGTGTGATGGCAGCTGTTTTGTAAACTGAATTTCTCATAACGCATGGAGGAGAGGTGAGATCCTACTGTGTTTGACTGAACACCATTGTGTTTAAAACATGAGTTAATGCCCACAGCTACCACACTCTGCCAGCACTGGAAAACAAGCAACAACACCACTACTACCACTACCACTGCTATAGATAGATAGATAGATAGATAGATAGATAGATATGTTGTATTCGGGGCTGGTTGTGTCAAAGTTACGCTTCTTTTTTGAACTCATGAAATGCTGCAAATTTATGCCAGTAGATCAGCATTTCAAAAACATCTGTTTCCTCTACGGAGGTCCAACCCTGTCATTGAGCAAGGTCTGGTTTTACTGATGTGGTAAAGTCTCTACGATGGGAGATGGAACATCAGCTTTGACTGTTATGGCTACCTCATATATGGTACTTTTCCCTGTACTGCAAAGTCAGTGAAAAATACTGTAGCTATACATCCTGGATGGGAAAGATGTACAGCGGGTATAAAAAAAGTGTGTGTTTCTGTTTTTTTATTTTTCATTGTGGCCTTGGGTTGTTAGAACATGCACAATTTGATAGTTTTAGACCTACACTGCAGGTTGTAAATGGTGGAAAATGCACAATCATAGGCATCATCAGGTGTTTTCACAAGGTCACAGTTAAAAACACTAAATTGCAATGACTCATATGGCTGCTTTCCATGCAAGGGCTTAGGCTATTTATTTGTAGGTTTTTGGGTCCCTGCCACAAAAGGATAGACGTGCGTATAGCATTGTTTAGGGAAGAAGGAATTTACATATAAATTGGGCAGCGGAGGTAAGTGAGAAGGGGGGAAAAAAAGCAGGCAAGGAGGGAGGCGCTGACAATACAAGGTTGTTGTGCTATGAGCAAGGCTGGCATTTGTGATCTTGACGCATGTTTGCAGAAATGTTTTGGTGGCTCAAATCTCCATAATACAGCTGCCGGGCCTCCTGAATCCCTCTTGCAGTCTCTTTGTGTCTCTCCAGGGGGAAGCAGGGAATAAATCACTTGGAGACAATAGCTAGCAATGGGGTCTGCTGATATATGTCTTCACCTCAATCCCTGGGAGATTAACCAGGTTGCCTTTAAACCAAATAACAGGCCTATCAAACAGCCTCTGATGTATACACGACCACCAGATTGTGTGCTATGGCCCACCTTGATTGTTTTGTCTGAGAAACTTAGTCTCAAACCCCCTTTTATCAGTTTCTATTGACCCCAGGGGTTGATCACAGCAGTCGCTTATCTACCCATTCCAACCTCCAGCACAGATTCCCCCGCAGTATTCCCGAAGCAGTGTAGATTCCAATCAGTTTACCTGCACACACGAGTTTCCCTAGCGACAGCCAGCGAGGGGAAGTTCGGCCAAAATGTCAGTTGTGATCTGATTTGTTATCTGATTGACTTTAAATGTGACTCTGCAACTGTTCACACATTCAAAGGATTCAAAATAGACTGAAACGAGAACAAAAGGCACCCTGACAAGATTAAAAACAAAAAAGAAAAAAACAACAACAACAACACAAAATCCTATCACAGGGTTGCCACCTCCCACACAATTGGAGTGAAACTGCTTTCAGCCTCTACCTCATGCTGACATTACTCCAATGGAAATCTCACGCAGGATGAAAAATTCAGACTTTTAAACATTTATCTAAATAAAACATGGCCACAATTGTGTGCCTGAGAATTGAGCGTGCCAGGCAACAGTTTATCAAAGTGGATCAACACAAACAGTTTATATCGCAGCATAGAAAAGCAGCATATGTGCGCCATACATGCGCTACTTCAAGCTTGTCAGCAGACAAAATTTGCAACCTATTCTATGCATATGCCAGATGATGTAGCCTTGCAAACCCCAGGTAGAGTTGCCTTCGGTGAAAAATAGCCTGCTGTCTGCTGTGAATTTCTGTGCCCTTGTGTCTGTCCCCCTACACCAGTTCGGTTGCGGTTGTCACATTAACAGTCACCTTTACGGCTTTCAGTGAACCATTTCAAAGTGGTTGATTTCAGTCAACAAATCAAAATGCAATGGTGGAACATTTGGCCACAACCCTGCTAAAAAGCATCAATGCAGTTTGAGAGCCAAACAAATAAAAGGTGTCTCCTTATTAGAGGCATATTAACAGCAAATTGATTTTGCCTGAAATAAAAGGTCAAGATAAATGACTTGTGAGGCGTTAGCTCTGCTATTTATTAGCCCTCTATCTACAATCTAACAAATTACCGCTCCTGTGGCTCTCAGAGGGCAGAACAAATAGGAAAGCGGGGAAGCTACTTCTAAAATGTCATTCCATAATGTCAAACCATGGATTATATGTCAGAGTCTCACAAAATACCTTGTGTTCCCATATTGGTTTGCTATTGTCTGATAAATTGGCTTCTTTGGCTAAGAAGATTTGAGTGTTTTTGTTGCCTCCCACCCACAATCATCCTCTCCCAGTGGGAAGTTGGCTCTCACCCAGCAGGAGGTGTGAGAGTTGGCACACTTTCACTATCATCATTATCCATGCTTTAGCTGTAGTTAATGATATAGTGTGGGGGGTTATCAGAAAAGGCAGGGTGGTTTCCATAGGTCACATGCCAGCACAATCGTAAGGGTAAAAAAAAACAACCTCTTTGTTAGTTTCCTTACCTTTAAAACAACTGGATGAAACTGGTGGGCGAATGCCATGGCATTCAAGGTTTTAACAGTCACTGTGACAGCCAGGCCAACGGCAAGGAATTGGCAGGGTATTGTTTAATTACTGACCATCTTGAGCATAACTGAAAACAGAGGGACTGCAGGAGTGCCAAGTTCCTCTCAGCCATAAAGGCCAAAATCCACATTTAGCGGTTATCCTTACATTTCCAGGCCATGTACTCTGCTCCCTTTTCTCTTTTGTAAACGACATGTGTTAATGAGAAGGGTATAGAGAATGAGAGAGAGAGAGAGAGAGAGAGAGAGAGAGAGAGGTGTGTGGGGGGGTGGATAGAGAAAGAGAGAGAGGAGAGAGAGACAAAGAGAGAGAGAGTTGTGTACGAGTCTTTTGCAAGCTTTCACCTTTGATTTACCTATAATTACCATTGGATTTACCTTCAATGACTCACTCGCTAAGCCAATCTCTTAAATTGGATTTCTGCATAAAGTAGCTTTCCCTGCAGATTGGTGTCCCTCACCACTGCCTGATTACAATTTTATCCCCCCCCCCCCCCCCCTCTTCAGCACCACCCCCGCCACCACTGCTGCTGATAGATTAGCATATCAGAACGGGTGCGCAAAAAAAAAAAAAAAAGCACTCAAGTTTTTGGCTTGACTGGTTTCAGTTTGACCAACTGGAAGTGGTCGCCATGGTAACACAGCTCCCCCCCCCCCTCCGCCCCCCCCTCCGCAAATTGTGGTGGGGCTACAGCAATGGGACTCGGCTGATGATGACTCCATCTCTCATCCAAATGATGGTGATGAGACCGCTGCTCTCTGCCTCAGTACATAAACACAGGCAACAGCAAGGAAGACGGAGGACAGAAGAGCGAGGAGGGCTGAGAGAAGAGGGGAGTATCACCCCACCGGGACCAGATCTGAGATATTGTAGCAAAGACCGGCTACACTTCAGCAACAAACAAACAATTAATAGGACAATTATGCATCAAGTGCTGGAGCATTTACATTCACATTTGCTCGCTTTATTATCTCTTATGCTATAGATGTGAATTGGATAATGCAATTACTAGGAGTTGGGAATATTTCTTCTGTGGGTGTGCTGTGGCTGGAGATTGGCCTTAAGTTTTCCCAGCTCTCGCCTGCTGTGCTGCTGCTATAAGACACAAACTGTTCAAATCATCATTTTTTTGCCCCACTCTGCCT